>NC_091238.1:17502952-17577952 GCF_040958095.1 Procambarus clarkii
GGAGAGTGAGGGGTCACCAGTGGTGGAGAGTGAGGGGGTCACCAGTGGTGGAGAGTGAGGGGTCACCAGTGGTGGAGAGTGAGGGGGTCACCAGTGGTGGAGAGTGAGGGGTCACCAGTGGTGGAGAGTGAGGGGGTCACCAATACTATATAATCTCTACAGGGTGCTGGCGTTGTGAATGAGAAGCACCACCAGGTGGTGTAGGTGGGGCAGGCAGGTGGCTCCAGGTGTGGAGGTGGGGCCGCCAGGTGGCTCCAGGTGTGGAGGTATGCAGGTGGTGTAGGTGGGGCCGCCAGGTGGCTCCAGGTGTGGAGGTATGCAGGTGGTGTAGGTGAAGCAGCCAGGTGGCTCCAGGTGTGGAGGTATGCAGGTGGTGTAGGTGGGGCCGCCAGGTGGCACTAGGTGTGGCCACCTCCAGTCTCGCCTTATAAGCACCTCAGGTTCCTGTGAGTCTCACCTGTTTAGCGATATATATTAATTCCATCCCCCTCGTCCCATTCCATCCTCCCCCGTCCCATCCCTTCCTCCCTCGTCCCATCCCTTCCTCCCTCGTCCCATCCCTTCCTCCCTCGTCCCATTCCATCCTCCCCCGTCCCATCCCTATTCCTCATCCTGATGTCTTCCCAGAGCCACAGTGTCGTAATATCTTGGCGCTTTCCCCCGATAGTCCCCTTTCCATCACGGGCTCACCATAGCCCGTGCTACTTGGAACATTTAGTTCCCAGTAGCTGAATCTTAACAACAACAACAACAACAGTCCCCTATTTTACAAGCACAGGGGAAAAAAAGTCGTTTCAAAGGGACTGTGAGGATATCTTGAGGTTATCTTGAGGTTATCTTGAGGTTATCTTGAGGTTATCTTGAGATGATTTCGGGGCTTTTTTTTTTTTAGTGTCCCCGCGGCCCGGTTCTCGACCAGGCCTCCACCCCCAGGAAACAGCCCGTGACAGCTGACTAACACCCAGGTACCTATTTTACTGCTAGGTAACAGGGGCACAGGGTGAAAGAAACTCTGCCCAATGTTTCTCGCCGGCGCCTGGGATCGAACCCAGGACCACAGGATCACAAGCCCAGTGTGCTGTCCGCTCGGCCGACCGGCTCCCCGGGTAGGGCCATCCCCCTCACAGTACTGTGAGGGGGATAGCCCTATCATCACCGTACTGTGAGGGATGACGCGCCCTCATTCAATAACAATAACCTTGGGTTAGGAAGTCTTGAAGCTCGTCAATGGTTTAACAATTGTAAACACAGTCGGCCCATTATTAAGGAAAGATGCACAGGTTTCGTAAGCTGTTGCGGTTTGAGGGGAAGGGTACTATTTATTTTGTGTGAACCGTGCGGTTTGTTTGTTTGTCCTTGCTTCCCTTGAGGATGTTTGCCCCTTAGACGAGGGTGGCTATGTCCCCCCTGGTCCCTGCGCCTGAGGGAAGAGGACAAAGAGAGACCCAGATCCGACCTCCGGTAGACTATTAAGGACTTAAAACGGCTGAGGTGACTTATAGGTCTAGCCAATGGGAGTCACTGTTGGCACACACACTTCACGCACAATAACGGGGCACCTTTGGCAAGCAGCAAGCTTCCTGTCCCTGTCCAGGTCACTAGAGACGGTGATCATCGGGTAAATTCAGGTGAACTCAAACTGGGTGCCACCTCGCCGCGACACGCTACTCTCAACGGCTCACAACGGCTCACAACGCCTCACAACGGCTCACAACGCCTCACAACGGCTCATAACGCCTCACAACGGCTCACAACGCCTCACAACGGCTCACAACGCCTCACAACGGCTCACAACGCCTCACAACGGCTCACAACGCCTCACAACGCCTCACAACGGCTCACAACGCCTCACAACGCCTCACAACGGCTCACAACGGCTCACAACGCCTCACAACGGCTCACAACGCCTCACAACGGCTCACAACGCCTCACAACGGCTCACAACGCCTCACAACGGCTCACAACGCCTCACAACTCTCCTCTGTCGTTGGAAGTGGTGGTAGAGGTTGTGAGGCTTGTGGGCTGTTGTGAGCTATAACCTCCCCCCCCCCTCCCCGCTCCCCCCCCCCTTGCTGTCATTTACAACCTCCCGCCACAACTTTCAGTTCCAATTTGCATCTCTTTCTATAATTTTATACGATTACGGGCTATTCATGCCCGTGCCGCCTTTTGCGTGGCTTAATCTTTATCAATCAATCTATTTTATACACAAAATAGATTGATAACACATGTCATACAATCTATTTAGTGTGTGTGACATCTCACCCACAGTTATTGAGGTATTGCTTCCAGGTGTTGACTTGGATTTACATTTTCAAGTTGTTCTTCCCAGTTTACTTCTGTGACGTCTTGGTTCATCAGTTCCCAGTTGACCGGTTTATTTTTGAAATTGAATTTCCTGAATTATTTTTCTCTTGAGTTTTGGACTGTCTGTGGAGGTCCGTTGTCCATGGCACTACCTCCTAGCAGTCCTTCAGGGGGTTAGCACCACTACCCGGGGGTCGGCCGGCCGAGCGGACAGCACACTGGACACGTGATCCCGAGGTTCGATCCCGGGCGCCGGAGAGAAACTATGGGCAGAGTTTCTTTCACGCCTATGCCTCTGTTACCTAGCAGTAAATAGGTACCTGGGAGTTAGTCAGCTGTCACGGGCTGCTTCCTAGGGGGTGGAGGCCTGGTCGAGGACCGGGCCGTGGGGACACTAAAGCCTAGAAATCAACTCAAGATAACCCTCACTACCACTACTACCACCCCCCATCACTACCACCACCCCACTAGGTGGTACTAACCACTCCCCCCTCCCCCCCCCCTCTGACCAGCTGCACCCCGACACAGTTTTTGCAGGCTGGCCTGAGCGGCTCACACCCACTTTGGTTGCCAGGGCTCTCGTGGTCCTGCACACGCACACACGCACGCACACACACACGCACACACACAACAAACATTCACCCATTACACATTATATCCTCTCCTGTGTTGTTTTGCTTGCCCCACTACACCCCTGGTCCCACTACACCCCCACCACATGCACTGTGTACATCGCTTACACCCCTACAACCCTCCCTCCTCCCCCGCCACAATGGAGGCATCACACCAGACCAGAATGTTACATGACAATTATTTGGCTGCCGTCAGCCTTGACAACACTATACACTGCCCTCCTACACACCCCTCTCGTACACTCAGGGTGTCACGTGGGTGTGTTGAAGCAACACAGTGTTGGTTATGGTATATGTGGGGGGATGGGGGGGGGAGAATGTGTGGTTGATATGTGGTCAAAATATCGGCAGCGGAGATCGTGGAGGAGCGGGGCGAGACAGCGTGGCCACTAGTCTGCCCTGCAGGTGTGTGTGTGTGTGTGTGTGTGTGTGTGTGTGTGTGTGTGTGTGTGTGTGTGTGTGTGTGTGTGTGTGTGTGTGTGTGTGTGTGTGTACACCTAGTTGTACTCACCTAGTTGTGTCATCATATCTGCACCTGAAACTGTGTATGGACTCAGCCTCAACCACATCACTTCCTAAAAATGTGTGTGTGTGTGTGTGTGTGTGTGTGTGTGTGTGTGTGTGTGTGTGTGTGTGTGTGTGTGTGTGTGTGTGTGTGTGTACTCACCTAGTTGTGCTTGCGAGGGTTGAGCTCTGGCTCTTTGGTCCCGCCTCTCAACCGTCAATCAACAGGTGTACAGGTTTCTGAGCCTATTGGATGAAAGGAATCTTTCAGAACATTATATACTACATATGTCAGACCAATTCTGGAGTATGCGGCACCAGCATGGAGTCCATATCTAGTCAAGCATAAGACTAAACTGGAAAAGGTTCAAAGGTTTGCCACCAGACTAGTACCCGAGCTGAGAGGTATGAGCTACGAACAGAGACTTCGGTCTGATATCAACCCCCAAGTCTTTCTCTCTCTGACTCTTGAAGTATTTCATCTCCCAAATGATACCTTGTATCTGGTCTCCTGCTTCCTACCCATATCTTCATTACATTACATTTGCTTGGGTGTGTGTGCGCGCGCCTGTGTGTGTACTCACCTATTTGTGCCTGCAGGATCCAACATTGACTCTTGGATCCCGCCTTTCGAGCATCGGATGTTTACAGCAATGACTCCGGTCCTATTTCTCTATCATACCTAGCTTTAAAATTATGAATAGAGTTTGCTTCCACAACCTGCTCTAAGACTGGTCTCACGTAGGCAGTGTAAAGCGCCCTAAATGCCTCCTCACTTAGGTTTCTGAATGATGTTCTAACTTTTGCCAGTACGCTGCTGTCGATATCCTATTCATATGTGCTTCAGGAGTTAGATTAGGTGTCACGTATACACCCAAGTCTCTTTCTCGAGTCGTTAGGCAGTTCCCCTTCATTGTGTACTGTCCCTTTGGTCTCCTATCACCTAATCCCATTTCCATAACTTTACATTTGCTCGTGTTGAACTCCAGTAGCTCATTTCTCTGACCATCTCTGCAACCTGTTCAAGTCCTCTTGGAGGATCCTACAATCCTCATCTGTCACAACTCTTCTCATCAACTTTGCGTCATCCGCGAACATCGACATGTAGGATTCTACTCCCTGTAAACATGTCATTAACACATATTAGAAATAGAATTGGTCCCAGCACCGATCCTTATGGTACTCCGCTCGTTACTGTTCACCAGTCCGACTTCTCGCCCCTTACCGTAACTCTCTGGTTCCTTCCTGCTAGGTAGTTCCTTATCCATGCTAGGGCCTTTCCGCTTCCTCCCGCCTGCCTCTCGAGTTTGAATAGCAGTCTCATGTGCGGTACTGTATCAAAGACTTTTTGGCAATCCAGAAATATGCAGTCTGCCCAACCTTCTCTGTCCTGTCTTATCCTCGTTATTTTATCATAGAATTCCAAAACGTTTGTTAGGCACGATTTCCCTTTCCAGAACCCATGTTGATGTTTGTTTACAAACATAATGTTCTCCAGGTGTGCAACCCAACCACTTGAGCTGGACGGTAGAGCGACGGTCTCGCTTCATGCAGGTCGGCGTTCAATCCCCGACCGTCCAAGTGGTTGGCCACCATTCCTTCCCACCCCATCCCATCCCAAATCCTTTATCCTGACCCCTTCCCAGAGCTATATAGTCGTAATGGCTTGGTGCTTTCTCCCGATAGTTCCCCTTCTAGGTGTGCAACCAGTCTTAGCCTAATTATTCTTTCAGGTATTTTACAGGGGATGCTTGTCAGTGATACGGGTCTATAGTTAAATGCCTCCTCCCTATCGCCTTTCTTGAAAATCGGTACGACATTTGCCCTCTTCCAGCAATTAGGCTATTTTCCCGACATAGTGACTCATTAAAGATCCTTGCCAGAGGCACGCTGAGGGCCTGCGCTGCCTCTTTTAGTATCCACGGTGATACTTTGTCTGGTCCAACTGCTTTAGTTGCATCCAGTGTTGTCAACTGTTTCATTACCTCCTCTGCTGTCACCTCTATATCTGATAGTCTTTCATCTAGGGTAATCTCTTCTAACAATAGGAGCCGTTCAGGCTCGGTTGTGAACACTCCATGGAAACGGTGTGTGTGTGTGTGTGTGTGTGTGTGTGTGTGTGTGTGTGTGTTTAATGCATTCCATCTGTTAACTACGCTGACACTGAATTTTTTTTTAACGTCCCTGTGGCTCATTTGGGTACTCACTTTTCCACCTGTGTCCCCTTGTTCGGGTAACACCCGTGTTAAACAGTTTATATTTATCTACTCTGTCAATTACTCTGATAATTTTGTAGGTAGTGATCATGTCTCCCTGGGTGTGTGTGTGTGCATTTTGGTGTTGGTGGGGTGTGTGGGGAGAGTGTCCTTCTTACCTATTAGCTACCTAAATGCTTAGGTTGCTTACCTAAAAGAGATTGCTACCCCCCTGACTGCTACCTAACCTTGTGTGGGTGGGAGGGGGTGAGATGGGGAGGGGGTGGCCCCACACTTTAACCTTTCGCAGTAGATGGGGGTATTTAAATAGTGGTAGGGAGCTGCAGGCATGGTTATGGTCATGTGTGTGGTGGTTGTTTGGGCTGTTGGGTAGTTTAGTGGGGAGTCAGGTGTGTGTGGCGACACTCATGTGTATTAATTGGTGGTGATTGGCAGCCCATATGTGGTGGTGAGGTGGGTGGTTGTCTCAGTGGGTGGTGAGGTGGGTGGTTGTCTCAGTGGGTGGTGAGGTGGGTGGTTGTCACAGTGGTGGTGAGGTGGGTGGTTGTCTCAGTGGGTGGTGAGGTGGGTGGTTGTCTCAGTGGTGGTGAGGTGGGTGGTTGTCTCAGTGGGTGGTGAGGTGGGTGGTTGTCTCAGTGGGTGGTGAGGTGGGTTGGGCAGAGCAACGGTAGTGTGTGTGTGTGTGTGTGTCGATCACTACCACCATAACAATCTCCAAGTCTACCACCACCACCACTATCTTCACTACCACCATAACAATCTCCAAGTCTACCACCACCACCACTATCTTCACTACCACCATCAGTGTCGTCACCACAACCATCACCACCACAACCACCACCGCCCACAACCACCCCAACAACGAGCACCTTGTGAGAGTGGGCGGCGGCGAGGGAGTGCCCATCCCAGAGTGCAGCAAACCACTTACCCCTCCACAACTTGTTCTCATGTACCCCTCTTGAAGCCGGTAGCCCCTCCACGCTCCCTCCACCTGCCCTTTCTCCCCTCCACCTGCCCTCTCTCTCCCTCCACCTGCCCTCTCTCTCCCTCCACCTGCCCTTTCTCCCCTCCACCTGCCCTCTCTCTCCCTCCACCTGCCCTCTCCCCCTCCACCTGCCCTCTCTCTCCCTCCACCTGCCCTTTCTCCCCTCCACCTGCCCTCTCTCTCCCTCCACCTGCCCTCTCCCCCTCCACCTGCCCTCTCTCCCTCCACCCTCCACAATCCCTCCACGAAAAAAGCGCCAAGTCAGTGTGACACTGTAGCGCCTGGAATGGGGGTATGAGGACAAGAAGCTGGGTAATGAGTGTAGGGTGATGTTGCCCAAGCACTTGGATAGTCGGGGATCGAGCACCGACTCTGCTAGAAACAAGGACATATCGCTCTACCGACCAGCCATACAGAACCCTAATATAAACCTTGCCAGGAGTGATAAGTTGACAAATATATAGGGAAATGTGCACGAGTTATTAAATGGACTAAACTAAACAAAGGCACGAAAGGTAACGGAGGAGAGAATTAAACAGGCAGAGAATATGATAAATGAGGAAAATATCAGGAAAAACATTTACTGTGGTACAAGGCTCAAAGGAAAGTCCGCAGCGATAGAGGTTAAGAACCCGGAAAATCGTTAAAAGCACAAACAAATACAAATATTTATTGAGGTAAAGTACATACATACAAGATACAAAAGTTGATGGATTTATAGATAGAGCTAGAACATAAAATGCCTAAAGCCACTATTACGCAAAGCGTTTCGGGCGGAAGGTGAAGGAGAAAAAGTGTATGATAATCTGCAGTCTAGCAGTCAGAGGAAAAACACACAGCACATGGGAAGAGGGAGATCAGAAAGAGTTTATAGACATTCTCAACACTTGAAGCAACCATGAAAATAGACCACTGTGGGCCACGGGAGGGCGAGGAGCCTATCGTGCAAGAAGTTCAATGTGGGAGAGAATTACAGGCGAAGAGATGAATGAGAAAGTCACACTAAATCCTCAGATTAATAGCATGGGGAAAAAGTCTATATAGAGTACTTGGTATGAAGGATAATAGAGAGGCATGAAAGTGAGCCAGAAATTACTATACCCGGGCAGGAAAGTAAAAAATAGCGATTATAAACGACATAGCTGCTAAAGATAAGGACCAACCAAAGTTTTTGTATAGCCATACAAGGTCAAGGTCTTAGCCTAACCATGTGAGACCAACGAACTTGATAAGAGATCTCTAAAGGTCTTTAAGAACACGGGTAAAAAAAATAAACACTGTAGATGAGGTAAGAAACTAAGGAGTAACTAGAACTGTCAACATCACTAAGGAGTAACTAGAACTGTCAACATCACTAAGGAGTAACTAGAACTGTCAACATCACTAAGGAGTAACTAGAACTGTCAACATCAACAGGTCTGGACTTAATATCCAGCCATGGCTGCTGGCAGACGCTGCAAAGATACTTTCTCATCCACTAACTAAAAAAAATCAATAAAGCACTCAAAACATGAGATCTCGAGTTAAAAAAATTCCCCTTTTTCTATTTTTGAAATTCACAGGCAGCACTGAGTTATAAACCAGGGTCTCTACAGCTTATGAGGCGATAGGCAGCATGGATTAAATAGAGGAAAGTCTCTATCCTCCTCACATCCTCCACCGCCAGGCTCCATCTACCCTTCATACTTCATTAAAATATGAGAATGATGGAGCCTGCTCATGTACTTATCGAACCCATGCCATATAAACTTCCTGTTAAGTTTGGCTATACAGTATGCTACCAGGCCCGTCTAATTACCAGAAACTCCCAAGCATTATGTAAGTAATGAAGAAATATGATATATTTACTCACTATAATGGTGGTGGTGAATGTAAAACATGGAAAAACATATTTTTAATAATATAATATTATATTATTAATAATATATATATATAATTTTATAATGAAATAAGTAATTTTATAACGAAATTAGACGAAACTAAGTGACAGGTGACGCCATAGGAAGTCGACGATCCAAGCGCCAATGTTGTGGAGCGACTTATCCAAGATATATTGTTGCCTAGAGGTTAGGTAATCTACAGGAGGCTGATATGCCAGCAAACAGTCTCCAGGCGACAATATGTGTTTGATAAGTCCCTCCACAGCATAGTTCTAAATTACTTATATAATGCTACATGGCTTTGGGTAATTAGACGAACCTGTGCACTACTGGTATCTTGTTACTTTTTCCCAACTATTGTTTACCTCCTTTCCCCCCCCCCCCCCCAGGGAGCGAGCTGGGGGACCCGTGTCCCTAGATCAGAGTATGCAACGTAAACAAGAGAACGGATATGTAAACATACTAGTATACAAGTTCAATTGACGAATCCGTTAGACATGTGACGTATTTGTAAATATTGACATCTGTGCATCGGCCTCGCTAGGTGGGTTGCTTGGGTTAGGCGAAAGTTATTATTTTTTAATGGAGTGGGGACTGGAGAGGACGGGGTGTGGATGAGTGGGGACTGGAGAGGACGGGGTATGGATGAGTGGGGACCGGAGAGGACGGGGTATGGATGAGTGGGCACCGGAGAGGACGGGGTATGGATGAGTGGGCACCGGAGAGGATGGGGTATGGATGAGTGGGCACCGGAGAGGACGGCGTATGGATGAGTGGGCACCGGAGAGGACGGGGTATGGATGAGTGGGGACGGGGTATGGATGAGTGGGCACCGTTAATGAGGGTTGAGGCGAGGTGTGAGTAGCGTGCCCGGGCACCCAGCAGCAGCTGGGACAATGAGAGACAGAGCGGCGCGGGCATGCACGGGGCCCATTCATAAACGACGCAGGGCGAGGAACGAGTTTACCCTGGTGGGGGGTGGTGGTGCCCTGGGGGGTGGGGGGGTGGTGCTGGGGGGTGGTGGTTGTGGTGGGGGAGGGGGGGATGGCACACACCTAGTTGTACTCACCTAGTTGTGCTTACTCACCTTACCATCAGTTACTATAGTACTAGGGTACTTCTATCCTTCCTCTTATCAGTGACTGTGATAAGATGAGGTCTTGTTCTTTATGCCCCGCCGCCTACTCTATATTGTCTTGTTGTATCTGTTATAGATATAATTATTCTGATGTTTGGATTCCTCGTGGAATGTGGCCTTAAAGTTGTGGATGGAGGAGGCTTCCATGACTACTACTTCTTTCAGTAGATTCCTCTTGTTGACCAACCGTACTGGTTATGAGAATTTCCTTCCATTTCCTCAATTCGTTTGTAGGGCCCCGTGTATGGTGTAGCTGGTGGTGATGGTGGTGATGTAGGTGGTAGTAGTGGTGGTGATGTAGGTGGTGGTGGTGGGTTGGCGTTTGGCATTATGGGGCCCTGGTGGGTGCGCCGCTCCCTCTCCCTCCCCCCCCATCCCTCCCTCTCCTACCTCTTAACCTAGAACCTACACACTCTTCCATCCCCCCTCTCCAACACCCCCCCCTCCACACTATCTGTCATCCTCTCGCCCACTGCACATCCACGCAAATACCCCACACTCCCTAGCCTAACTTTATTCCCTAACCTTAACCCCAACCTAGCCTAAGATAGCCTAACCTAGCCTAAGACAGTCCTAACTCTAGCCTAAGACAGTCTACTCTAGCCTATGACAGCCTAACTTAGCCTAATACATCTTAACCTTAACAATATATGTACTAGTTTTGGTAATAGGAAAACAAGGTGTGTCGAACCGTCTTGTGTACGATTTGACCATATCCTGTTTACGTGTGGTCGTGCGTCTGTGTATCCAGTGTTTGTTACGTACACTTGACCGCCAGCGGGTTAGGAGCTGGGATACCAGGGGCCAGATTCACGAAAGCACTTACGCAAGTACTTACGAACGTGTACATCTTTCCTCAATCTTTGACGGCTTTGGTTACATTTATTAAACAGTTTACAAGCATGAAAACTTCCCATTCAACTGTTGATATTGTTATAAACAGCCTCCTGGTGCTTCGGAGCTCATTAACTGTTTAATAATTGGAAACAAAGTCGCCAAAGATTGAGCAAAGATGTACAGGTTCGTAAGTGTTTGCGTAAGTGCTTTCGTGAATCTGGCCCCAGGACGGGACAGGAGCTGGAATACCAGGACGGGACAGGAGCTGGGATACCAGGACGGGACAGGAGCTGGGATACCAAGACGGGATAACGTTATCCCAGCCAAATTCTGATAATAAGTATCTTACACTGCTGGACACCTTGTGACGTGGTCGCCACTCCGTAACAAACCACAACTGTTTGGCCTAACCAGAAGCCTATGAACCCAAACAACCCCCCTAACCTATCGTGACCGATACACACCCAAAACTGTCAGTATCACGGTGTTGTCATGTTGACTATTACGTCGCATTTTTAACGGATTGGTTTAGGAGAGATGCCGAATTGGGGCCCAGAAAAATATACTTGTAAAATTGGTTCTATTTAACAAGTATGTTTTGTAGGGATTTTGTGAATGTATATATATATATATATATATATATATATATATATATATATATATATATATATATATATATATATATATATATATATATATATACACGTAATTGTCGTTAAGAACTTTCGTCTGTCTTACACACGAGTAAGGGAAAGGAAGTATCAGGGGAAAGCACCAAGCCATTACGACTATATAGCACTGGGAAGGGGTCAGGATAAGGATTTGGGATGTGACGGGAGGGAAAGGAATGGTGTCCAACCACTTGTGGACGGTTTGGGATTGAACGCCGATCTGCATGAAGCGAGATCATCGCCCTACCGTCCAGCCCAAGTGGTTGGCTTATACACACAAGTTAATTCTCATGAGACGGCACTAAATACATGGGGTTCACAGGTTCTTGAAGAACAACTTATGGGAGAAGTAGTAGCAGATAAGATATGGCAGGAAGTGCAGAACAGAGCCAGTGAAGAACAGAGGCGCCATAGGCACAACCAGCGAGCACTGTATGAACATGAGAGGTCCAGGTTGTTCAACATCTTCCCATAAAGCACAAGAAATGTTGCTGGAAGAAAAATGGACTTTTTCAAGAAAACAAAATTGACACTCCGGTTAGAAGTGCCGGACCAACCAAGCGGGTTGTGGTGTATATGTCAGGGGCCCGCGGGCTGCTGCAAGCAACAGCCTGTTGGACAAATGACACCCTTAAGTGCTACTCCGTAACACTGCGCGCATGACACCGCGCGCATGACATCCAGTAAGACTGCGCATGACTCAAGTGTGAGTCATATATCCCGCTGGACGAATATCCTGCTGCTGGTGGTGACTGGACACAGGAAATGTCTTTAAGATTTAGAATAAACCTTCTCATCTTAAATCTAAATCAGGTGTCATTCCACTTGCCCTGCCTCGCTTACACTTAGGTGCAACGCGAATCTTACAGCATGAGGTTAGCGAGGGGGTGTGAGTAAGGTGGAGGTGGGGGAAGGTTGTGTGATCCAACCTCTTACGAAACCTGTTCATCTTTCCTTAATCATGACGGCTTCATTTACGTTTATCAACCAGTTAACGAGGTTGAAAACATCACAATCAGCGGTTGTTATTTGTTATAAACAACCTCGTATCTCAAGTTGCTGAGGTTCACCACTCTTGATAGAATTATATCTAATGTCTTTGTGCCTCATTTAGTAGTGGTGGGGGTTAGTGGGTGGGGGGGTAGGGGGGAGGTGGAGGTGGTGGGACGGGGTGTCCCCACAGAGCTGGTGGGGGTGGAGGTAATAGGTCACCCCTCACTCCCCCAAACTCCCCCTCCTCCTCCCCACCATTCCCCTCACTCGTTCCTGCCTCACTACACCATCTTGACCCACCCTCATAACTTCCTCCCCCATCATGTGTGTCCTCATTATCTCCCCACCCACGTCAAGACCCCACCCTCGTGACCCACCCCCGTCATGGTCCACCATTTAGCGACGAGGGTGGGCCGAGTCAGTGGAGGTGGGTCATACCTGTCAGTGAATGCAAGTGGGTCTTATACCTGTCATTTGCAGATGATACAAAAATCAGCATGAAAATTGCCACTGTAGAAGACACTGAAAAAAACTACAAGCAGATATAAACAAAGTCTTCGATTGGACAACTGATAATAACATGTTTAACGGTGACAAGTTCCAGGTACTGAGGTATGGTGTAGAGGAGGAACTTTAACGAAACACAAGGTACAGGACACAGTCAGACCTACTCATAGTAGGAAAGTTAACACGTAAAGGACCTGGGGCCAGATTCACGAAAGCACTTACGCAAGCACTTACGAACCTGTACATCTTTTCTCAATCTTTGGCGGCTTTGTTTCCAATTATTAAATAGTTAAATGAGCTCCGAAGCACCAGGAGGCTGTTTATAAC
Organism: Procambarus clarkii; assembly: GCF_040958095.1. Classification (NCBI taxonomy): domain Eukaryota; kingdom Metazoa; phylum Arthropoda; class Malacostraca; order Decapoda; family Cambaridae; genus Procambarus; species Procambarus clarkii. The sequence continues at coordinate 17,515,950 of NC_091238.1, forward strand.
AATAACAACAGTTGATTGGGAAGTTTTCATACTTGTAAACTGTTTAATAAATGTAAACAAAGCCGTCAAAAATTGAGGAAAGATGTACACGTTCGTAAGTGCTTTCGTGAATCTGGCCCCTGGGAATTATGATGTCTAACGACCTGACATTTAGTGAACATAACCGAACAAATATAGCGGCGGCCAGGATAATGATAGGATGGATTATGTGAACGTTCAAATCCAGGGACCCCACACTACTGCTAATACTATTTAAATCACTGGTGCTGTCCCGTCTGGAGTATTGCTCGGTACTCACTTCTTCTTTCAGAGCAGGAGAGATCTCTGAATTAGAGGGAATACAGAGAACATATACGGCACGCATAGACACGATAAAACATCTAAATTATTGGGATCGTCCCGAAGCTCTTAAAATGTATTATATGGAAAGGAGACGAGAAAGGTATCAAATAACATATACATGGAAGATACTTGAAGGCCAGGTCCCAAATTTACACAGCTAGAATAACAACATACTGGAGCGAAGGGTACGGAAGGAAATGTAGAATAGAACCAGTGAGGAGTAGAGGTGCCATAGACACAGTCAGAGAACACTGTCTGAACATCAGAGGTCCACAGCTGTTCAACACCCTCCCCGCAAGCATTAGAAATATTGCCGGAACAAAGGTGGATGTATTCAAGAGTCACTTGGACAGGTTCTTGCAACAAGCGCCGGACCAACCAGGCTCTAGTGGGTACGTGGGCCTGCGGGCCGCTCCAAGCAACAGCCTGTTGGACCAAGTTATCGTAAGTCGAGCCTGGCTTGGGGAGTAGAACTCCTGAAACCCTACCCAGGTATGCTCCAGGTAGCCAGTGTTGATGAGGATGGTGTGGTCGTGGACAGTGTTGGTGAGAGTGGTGTGGTCGTGGCCAGTGTTGGTGAGAGTGGTGTGGTCGTGGACAGTGTTGGTGAGGGTGGTGTGGTCGTGGACACTGTTGGTGAGAGTGGTGTGGTCGTGGACAGTGTTGGTGAGGGTGGTGTGGTCGTGGACAGTGTTGGTGAGGGTGGTGGGGTCGTGGACAGTGTTGGTGAGGGTGGTGTGGTCGTGGACAGTGTTGGTGAGGGTGGTGTGGTCGTGGACAGTGTTGGTGAGGGTGGTGTGGTCGTGGACAGTGTTGGTGAGGGTGGTGTGGTCGTGGACAGTGTTGGTGAGGGTGGTGTGGTCGTGGACAGTGTTGGTGAGGGTGGTGTGGTCGTGGACAGTGTTGGTGAGGGTGGTGTGGTCGTGGACAGTGTTGGTGAGGGTGGTGTGGTCGTAGCCAGCAAGGTGGGGGCCCCAGGCAGGGGCAGGTAGGCTGCCCTGTGCCCACACCTGCCCTGAGGCCCTGGTGGATGCCAGCGCTCCCTCCCCGCTGCTCCTACGCCTCAGACCCACCTCTCACAACCTACCCTCACACGGCACCACCTCACAACCCACCTCTCTAGCCACACCACCTCACAACCCATCCTTACGCCACTCCTCACACACGCAAACACTTGTGTTAAATAATGATGTTCTCAGTAAAGGATTAGAGTTTAATTATTATACAATAATGAATGAATAGTCCTTTTGTGAATGAGGCTGTCAGTGGTGATGGTGGTGGTGGTAGCAGTGGTGGTAGTGGTGGTAGTGGTGACGACACTGGTGGTAGTGGTGGAGCAAGTCGACCCCTCCCATCCCATCCCATGGCCGACCAGCTCAGGTGCCTGCCTGTCTACCAAGGCAGGCGCCCACCCAACCATATCCCCCCCGTAAAAACCCCCCACCCCCACCATCTTCCCTGCCGGCTGCCCACCTGCCCGCCTCAGAATCAGGTACTGGCAGCAAGACAGAGCTATACGGAAAGATCACAAGACCCACCTCCGCCTTTGGTCCGGACGCCAGGCTAACCCGCTAGGCTCCAGTGGCTAATGATTGTGCTGCTTTCGGTGAATGGATATTACTAGGATGCCACCTGCCTCCTTGTACACAAGCACTGGTGCTTGTGTGTGTGTGTTTGTTTCTGCCCTAGTGTTTACATGAACCTTGGACGAGGCTATATTGCTGCTCAGTTTAGGTATCTCGTTTCGTTTGAGCCTCTCGCGTGAAATAAATCATTTCAGAAACTTGTTTGTGGTTTATTGGTAAGGTATTTTGATGTGGTGTAATGTGTGTGTTTACCTGCTTGTCACACACATACACACGCGCGCGCACGCGTGTTTGTGTACGGAATTTTGTGCATGTGCGAGTGGGGGCAAGCTGCGTTACCCCGGGGCCATGATGGAGAGTGGGGTATGACGCACACACACACACGCGCGCACACACACATATACACACACACACACACACACACACACACACACACCTACCTACAGGCTAACATGGCTGGAGTCTGATGCCAGAGTTGTCTAGACGGACAAGGTGGAACGTCTCGACTCTTAGCTCCTCCTAGTGACCTCCTAGTGATCCTAGTGACCTCCTAGCTCCTCCTAGTGACCTCTTAGCTCCTCCTAGTGACCTCCTAGTGACCTCCTAGTGATCCTAGTGACCTCCTAACTTCTCCTAGTGACCTCTTAGCTCCTCCTAGTGACCTCCTAGTGATCCTAGTGACCTCCTAACTTCTCCTAGTGACCTCTTAGCTCCTCCTAGTGACCTCCTAGTGACCACCTAGTGATCCTAGTGACCTCCTAGCTCCTCCTAGTGACCTAGGTCCTCCTAGTGTACCTCTAGTGCGTTTCTTACCAGTGTTTGCTGTATATACCGTCCAGTGAATCTCCAAGAGTGTTAGTGTACACCGTATATACCGTCCAATGAATCTCCAAGAGTGTTAGTGTACACCGTATATACGGTCCAGTGAATCTCCAAGAGTGTTAGTGTACACCGTATATACCGTCCAATGAATCTCCAAGAGTGTTAGTGTACACCGTATATACGGTCCAGTGAATCTCCAACAGTGTTAGTGTACACCGTATATACCGTCCAATGAATCTCCAAGAGTGTTAGTGTACACCGTATATACGGTCCAGTGAATCTCCAACAGTGTTAGTGTACACCGTATATACCGTCCAATGAATCTCCAACAGTGTTAGTGTACACCGTATATACGGTCCAGTGAATCTCCAACAGTGTTAGTGTACACCGTATATACCGTCCAATGAATCTCCAACAGTGTTAGTGTACACCGTATATACGGTCCAGTGAATCTCCAACAGTGCTAGTGTACACCGTATATACCGTCCAATGAATCTCCAACAGTGCTAGTGTACACCGTATATACCGTCCAGTGAATCTCCTTAGTGGCCACTGTATATACCGGCCAGTTCGCTTCCAATTGGTCTACAGAATAACAAGTCTTGGTCCCACTGAAGGTAGGCATGAATGGCATTATATATCCCAGGTACCGGGTGGGATATATCCCAGGTACCGGGTGGGATATATCCCAGGTACCGGGTGGGATATATCCCAGGTACCGGGTAGATATATCCCAGGTACCGGGTGGGATATATCCCAGGTACCGGGTGGGATATCCCAGGTACCTGGTGGGATATATCCCAGGTACCTGGTGGGATATATCCCAGGTACCGGGTGGGATATCCCAGGTACCGGGTGGGATATATCCCAGGTACCGGGTGGGATATATCCCAGGTACCGGGTGGGATATCCCAGGTACCGGATGGGATATATCCCAGGTACCGGGTGGGATATATCCCAGATACCGGATGAGATATATCCCAGGTACCGGGTGGGATATATCCCAAGTACCGGGTGGGATATATCCCAGGTACCGGGTGGGATATATCCCAGGTACCGGATGAGATATATCCCAGGTACCGGGTGGGATATATCCCAAGTACCGGGTGGGATATAACCCAGGTACCGGATGGGATATATCCCAAGTACCGGGTAAGATATATCCCAGGTACCGGGTGGGATATCCCAAGTACCGGGTGGGATATATCCCAGGTACCGGATGGGATATATCCCAAGTACCGGGTGGGATATAACCCAGGTACCGGATGGGATATATCCCAAGTACCGGGTAAGATATATCCCAGGTACCGGGTGGGATATCAGTGACATCTGTCCATCTGATCACCCAAACAGACCTGCCACACTTGTCTATGATGTCATCCCCATGTCCATGACGTCACCAGTATATCCATGACGTCACCACCATGTCCATGACGTCACCATAACAAAACTGGGTTGCGGGGGGGGGGGTGGTCCCATGAGGGCCGGAATATGGTCTCATGTCCGGTTGGTTTTGTTCAGTTAAACTACGCTCTTGCCAGACGTATGGGCGCCACAGCTCGTAGGATATTCCCCTTAAAGGTGTTTCGAACTCATGAACACGATTAAAGGTGTTTGTAATTCCGCGCGCGCGCGTGTTTAAAGCGTGGGACTTGAAAACCTTGAGCCATTGGTGTTTTGTAAGAGTCATCCTGTGTGGGGGGGAAGTTGTTGAACCTTTACCTTCAGAGAGTATTACGGGCTATTCATGCCCGTGCCATCTCTTGGGTGGCTTAATCTTTATCAATCAATCTTGTGTTGTTGTTATAGATTCAGCTACTCGTAATAAGTTCCAAGTAGCACGGGCTATGGTGAGCCCGTAACTTACTTGGCACAGGAGCGGGGCAAGTAGCATGGGCTATGGTGAACCCGTAGTGGACTTACCTGGCACAGGAACAGGTGCTAATCAATCTCCATCGAGTAGGGACTATATAACACCTGACAAACATACGCGTCCCTATATCTACGGGCTCACCATAGCCCGTGCTACTTGGAACTTTTTGTTCCAAGTAGCGAATCTTTAACAACATACGCGGCCCTACCCTATCCTAACCTAATCTATCCTACCCCTAACCCAGTCCAACCTAAACTATCCTAACCCAACGAAATCCCCTTTGTTGGGGGGGGGGGAGAGGTCTATATGGCGTGGATGAGATCTGTGACTGTCCAAATATTCAGGCCAATACAGGTGTTCGATCCCCCTACTACCACTGGGGGCTCTTTTTCAGCATCATGCCATGACTCTCGGTCCCGTAGCGAGTCACAGGAGTCTGTAAATCCGGAACCTGTCCCTCTTTTGTTTTCCAGCAGTAGACGTCATCTACCTCTTGTCTACGTTCCAGCGGTAGGCGTGATCTACCTCTTGTGTACGTTCCAGAAGTAGACGTCATCTACCTCTTGTGTACGTTCCAGCAGTAGACGAGATCTACCTCGTGTACGTTCCAGCAGTAGACGTCATCTACCTCTTGTCTACGTTCCAGCGGTAGGCGTGATCTACCTCGTGTACGTTCGAGCAGTAGACGTGATCTACCTCTCATCTACCAGGTGTTTTATTTAATGAATCTGGACAATATTGTGTGCACATTTTCCAGGCCAGGAAACATCAAGCATGTACTTACGAAACCAGTGCATCTCTTCGTAATCGTGGCGGCTTTGTTTACACTTATTAAATAGTTCACAAGTTTGAAAACTTCACAATTCAAGGTTCCAGACAACCTTGTTACGCTTCAGTGCTCATAAAACAGTTTAACAATTGTAAGCAAAGCCGCCATGATTCTTATCTTGAGATTATTTCGGGGCTTAGTGTCCCCCGCGGCCCGGTCCTCGACCAGGCCTCCACCCCCAGAAAGCAGCCCGTGACAGCTCACTAACTCTCAGGTACCTATTTACTGCTAGGTAACAAGGGCATCAGGGTGAAAGAAACTCTGCCCATTGTTTCTCGCCGGCGCCCGACATCGAACCCGGAACCACAGGATCACGCGTTCAGTAATTACCTAAGTGTAGTTACAGGATGAGAGCTACGCTCGTGGTATCCCGTCTTCCCAGCACTCTTTGTCATATAAGACAGTGTTCTGTCCGCTCAGCCACCGGCTCCCCATGATGAGTGGAAAGATATACAGTTTTCGTAAGTTGTTGCGCAAATGATTGACGAATCCTGGCTTCAATCTTAACCTTTTCCTTCCGTTCGTTCCAACGAGTTTTGCACGCGGTTTCGGTTTTAAATTCTCCCATTTCCATGGTTGGGAACTTGAAGTTTTCTTCGTTGAACGTCAGTGTTTTCTGTGGGCTGCTCAAGGCTTTGTTTACACCGGGTTGGTGGATTGCTGTGTCTTCTATGGTTGCTGTGTCTTCTATGGTTGCTGTGTCCTCTATGGTTGCTGTGTCCTCTATGGAGGCTGTGTCCTAACATGAAAATATGTCCTATATTTTCACATGAAAATAGTGAAATTAACAGTCTGCCATTCTTGGATGTACTAATAACAAAAACAGGAACCTCTCTAAGCACCAACGTATATACTATGCCCACCAACATAGGATTATGCCTGAACGGTAGAAGTGAGTGCCCCCAAAGATACAAAGCCAGTGTTCTCAATGCTTATATTAGTCGAGCGCTTACCCACTGCTCCGAATGGAGCAACGTGAGTAGAGAGTTTGAAAGAATAACACAGGTATTGGTGAACAACGGATATAGCAACACGGAAATAAACGCTGAAATAAAAGCATAAAATAAAAGCATAAACGGAAATAAAAGCAACGTGAGTAGAGAGTTTGAAAGAATAACACAGGTATTGGTGAACAACGGATATAGCAACACGGAAATAAACGCTGCTATAAGAAGACACCTGGACCGATGGTATAATCCTGAACCTAGAACAGAAATTAACATACCTCCAATAAAATTATATTACAAATCAACCATGCACAGTGAACATAAAAAAGAAGTAAAAAGCATTACTCCTAACCAAAACATAGACCTGATTATATTCTACAAAACCAAGAAGACTACCGACCTCCTTATCAAAAACAGCCCGAAGCCGACGGAGAACCCTTTACAGCAGTCAAACGTTGTATACATGTACACTTGCCCCCACGAAGGATGTAGCCTCAATCCCCTTCAATCTAAGTACATAGGTATGACGTCGACCAAGCTGACGAGGCGTTTGATCTGTCATCTTCAGCCCGGTGCCCTCAGAAATCACATGAGACAAGCCCATGACATCACCCTAACAAGAGAAATGTTGAATAAAAACACTTGTATAATAGACAAAACCCAAGATATATATATATATATATATATATATATATATATATATATATATATATATATATATATATATATATATATATATATATATATATATATATATATATATATATATATAATATATATAATATTCACCAACTCGCGCTCCACCCCGTATTGACACGTATATTGATTGATAAAGATTAAGCCACACAAGAGGTGGAACGGGCATGAACAGCCCGTAATGTTGACGTAGTTATTAAACCATTAACATCTTCCCCCCTTCATGCCTATTCATCCACTCATCCATCTCCGTCATGTCACCCCAACACATCACCTTTCACAGAGAATGTAAACCAATGTAAATTTTCTCAATGTAAACCAAGCTTCACCAATCTGTTTCTCTCTCTCTCTCTCCATATGGAAGGATTCCAATTTGTGGGACTGACTTTGCCATCCTTCGCTGAACGCGCTCGACTGAATTTAGAGATATAAATTAGCTTGAACCTGTACAGAGATAAATGACAAAGTTAAGGATCTTTCCTTGCGAAGACAGTTATGAAAATTATTAATATTCTTTAAAAAGGTGAAGAATAAGGGGTTACACGATTGAAGTATATAAGTTCAGGGAGCTTCAGGGAGCTCCCCGAAGCCCTCAACACCGTCCACCACGTGAGCAGACAGTCCAGGAGCTCCCCGAAGCCCTCAACACCGTCCACCACGTGAGCAGACAGTCCAGGAGCTCCCTGAAGCCCTCAGCACACAACAGTAAACATCAGACTACAGCACCAAGCCACCAGGGTGTGGAACACCAGCCCAATGTTAGAGGACCAGCTACTAGAAACTCCAGGATGAGACGCCCCACTCCCACAGCTGGTGATCCAAGGTGGTGACGCCCCACTCCACCAGCCGGTGATCCAAGGTGGTGACGCCCCACTCCCACAGCTGGTGATCCAAGGTGGTGACGCCCCACTCCCACAGCCGGTGGTCCAAGATGGTGACGCCCCACTCCCACAGCTGGTGATCCAAGGTGGTGACGCCCCACTCCACCAGCCGGTGATCCAAGGTGGTGACGCCCCACTCCCACAGCCGGTGGTCCAAGATGGTGACGCCCCACTCCCACAGCCGGTGATCCAAGGTGGTGACGCCCCACTCCCACAGCTGGTGATCCAAGGTGGTGACGCCCCACTCCCACAGCTGGTGATCCAAGGTGGTGACGCCCCACTCCCACAGCTGGTGATCCAAGGTGGTGACGCCCCACTCCCACAGCTGGTGGTCAAAGAGCTTGGATCTACTCGATAGTGGAAACCAAGCCCCACAATTCACAATTCCTAAATTAATTACTAACCCCATAATAATAAAATTAATCTTAAACAGAACTTAAAAACAATTTTTTTTTGTGTTTCTGTGAATCCTACATAGTATTATAATATTCATCTATAGACATCCATATATGTTGAAATACCCGTGAAGGCCCCCCACACACACACACATCGAACCAGTTGTACACCAGTTGATTGACTGTTGAGAGCCGGGACTGTTGAGAGCCAGAGCTCAACCCCCGCAAGCACAACTAGGTGAGTACATCGTGTCAGCAAGGCCCACTGTTATAACTCATACTGTATTTCCCATTTCCAAACCTTTCCCTTCACCTGCACCTCTCCATCCTCTTTTCTATCCCCAAATCCTAGAGAATTCTGGGAAGCCAAACAAAGTCAGGGCAAAAACATGTCCTCTCCTAAACTCTGAGCTAAATGACAAAAACGTTTTTCACTCACCTCTGGCAGAGCAGGAATCAAACGCCCCGAGGACACACCAGGAGTCCACCAAGACCCGCCAACTCCTGGCATCTTTCGACAAAAGCCGGCGCTAGACATTGTCTGTCTACCCGAAGAACCAACCAGGAAATGGAAAAACAAAAATCGATCAACTTCCCTGTGGCGATAGGCGCGCCAGGCGTCGTAACCGTTGAACAGGAATTTCAGAAGGCAGTATCAAGAGCCAATGGGTAAAAGTGGCGTCACGTGTTCCAGCGGGCCCCAGGCGGCACGGCGCAGGTGTCCCAGAGCTCCTGCAGACGTCCGCTCGTCGTCAAGCTGAAGCAGACTCCGACGCTCTAAGGTTGTGTTGGGCAGATAAGGGAGGATGGATCTAAGGTGTCCTCATGCAAGGCAGAGAAAGAAGTTCTGCCACAAGAAACTTTTGCGTGCATATTGAATAAAGCCACTAACACACAAGGCGTTTTCGGCATAAGCTAAAATAAACTTATAAATAATTTAACTGAATTATTTTAAGTTCAAACTCGGTGAATGACCTATTATGCCTCCGCGATTGAAGAAAGCACATGGTTGGTTATTGAAACGCTTTTTGTTTTCCCTACTTTCCATGACTGCATGGGCAAGGCAACTAAAGTAATATAGATAGCAAGACTGGGATTATGTGACCCCTGACATTCCTGTTATTGGTATGACATGCAGTAAGCTAAAATACTAGATGTGCGAAAGGTCCACAACGCCATTGTGTATCACTATTAACTCTTATCAGCTGGGATAGTTAATGATGGTAAATTCAGCACACCCCCCTTCCCCCGCTCCTGTGCCAGGTAAGTTCACTACGGGCTCACCTTAGCCCGTGCTACCTGCAACTTTTTGTTCAGAGTGGCTGAATCTAAAACAACATGGTGAATTCTAATTCCATACGGCCCGGGGCGTCTATCCTTGCAAAGATTTAGCACCAGAAGCAATTAGATGATTATAAAATGAATGGTATGGCTTTAAGTTCTTTTATGGCTAAGTTAATTGTGATGAGAGTTAATTGTAAGGAGAAAGCGTTGACAACAGTATGTCTATATAGAACTTGGAAGATATAAGGACTAGGAGTTGGGATACGAGGACAAGAAGCCGGATATTCGGACAAGGAGCTGGGATACGAGGGCAAGGAGCTGGGATATGAGGACAAGGAGCTGGGATATGAGGACAAGGAGCCTGGATATTAAGACAAGGAGCTGGTATAAGAGGACCAGGAGCTGGGATATGAGGATAAGGAGCTGAGATACGAGGACCAGAAGCTGGGATATGAAGACAAGGAGCTGGGATACGAGGACCAGAAGCTGGGATATGAAGACAAGGAGCTGGGATAAGAGGACCAGGAGCTGGGATACGAGAACAAGGGGGCTGGGAAATGAGGACAAGGAGCTGAGGTACTAACCATATGCAAAGCGGGGCCGGCGCTCTACCAACTATAATTCTTAATAGATGAACGAAGTTTGTTGGTGTTTGCTCAGTCTCTACATATATATATATTTATAAAGGTTTTGTGGTACTGCACGTAGCTCTTATATTGACGATGGAATTATCCACACGGGCCTGTATGGGAATGTAATTGACAGCCTCATGAGGGAGAGGATAGTGCAGGGTTTTAATTTTGAAATTCATATCAGATTTACCAAACCTCGAGTCGTATTTTGAAGTCTCTTATTGGTTATCTTTCCAGAGCTTTGCATCGTTCGTAAGTTTGCAAGATTTTGCATTTAACTCTTCACAATATAAGACTCAGAAAATTTATTGCGAATAAATATCTGCAATGTTCTCTTTCACCATATGCATGTGGTTACTGCCGGAGGGGATTGATTCCCTGATGATAATTAATTACCTTACCTTCCTTCTTATGATAATTTCCTTACCTTCTTCCAGATAATTACCTTACCGCTCTTACCCTGATGATAATTGCCTTACTTTTTCTCCAGATGATAATTACGATATTTTCCTCCCTTCTTATACTAATTACCCTACTTTCCTCCTGATGTTAATTATCTTGCCTTCCTCCTGTTGCTAATTACATTACTTTCCTTTTGATTCTAATTTCCTTACCTTCTTCCTGATGATAATTACCCTGTCTTCCTCCTGATGCTTATTACCTTACCTTCCACCTGATGATAATTGCCTTACCTTTTCTTCAGATTATAATTGCCTTATCTTTCTCCTGAAGCTAATTATCTTACCTTCCTCCTGTTGCTCATTGCCTTATCTTCCTCCTGATGCTAATTACCTTACCTTCCTGATGCTAATTGCCTTACCTTCCTCCTGATGATACTTACCTTACCTTACTCCTAATGATACTTACTTTCCTCCTGATGATAATTACCTTACCTTCCTCCTGATGATAATTACCTTACCTTCCTCCTGATGATAATTACCTACCTTCCTCCTGATGATACTTACCTTCCTTTTGGTGCTAATCACCCTACCTATTCTGCAGATGATAATTTCCTTCCCTCTTGATACTAATTACCTTACCTTTTCTCTAGATGATAATTACCTTTCCTTCCTACTGATAATAATCACCTTACCTGAGTGGCCTGATGGCTGAGTAGACAGCGCTCGGGATTCGTAGTTTTGAGGTTCTGGGTTCGATCCCCGGTGGAGGCGGAAACAAATGGGCAGAGTTTCTTTCACCCTGATGCTCATGTTCACCTAGCAGTTAATAGGTACCTGAGAGTTAAACAGCTGCTACGGACTGCTTCCTGGGGGTGTGTAACAAAATGGAGGACTGGTCGAGGACCGGGCCGCAGGGACGCTAAGCCTCGAAATCATCTCAAGATAACCTCAAGAATACCTTCCTTTTGGTGCTAATTACCTTACCTTCGGCCTTATAATAATTGACTGACCTTTTCTCCAGATGATAATTAACTTACTTTCCTCCTGATGATAATTACAGTACCTTTGAAGAGTAACAGTGAGAAGATTGTGTTTACTTGTAGGAAACTGTGGAGAGGAAATTACAACTGTAGGAAAAGTAGAACTGTAGGAAAACTGTGGAGAGAATAGGAGTTGATTAGCAGGTGAATGTCTCTATACAAGGACTTAACAAAAGAATTTGACCAGTGTATTGGAGTGATAACACAAAGAGTCTAAAAAAAAAAAAGTAAATCAAACAATATACTGTACTGTGCAAATATATCCCATTATCAGGGACAGGGAGTGTAAGCCAACTACCTGTACTGTACTAACTTTTCCACATGATGCAACCCCACAACAGTTGCCTAACTCACGGCTACCTATCAACCTCTCCTCTAGGGTTTGTACCCACATCAAAACCACTACATAATTAGTGCTATTATCTACTTCCGTACATGTACGTATACAGTATATACAATCATTTGCACAAATACATATACACATCGATAATCTTTTTGTATCACAAGTGATTAATTAATTTACACTGCTGTTCACAGGATGTGCATACGGTGAACACTAAACTAGTGATTACAAGCAGGAATATTTTGGGGACTACATGTAACATCATTGAAAACTAAGCTTAAAAATCTTTTCAGTAATTTGTAATTATGTCAAGTGATGATGCTGAGTCTTCCCTTCTTTCAGGCCAATGAACCAATGAGGTGACAAATATGGGGACATTCCAGAAGTTCTGCCTTAGGTGGAACAACCACACTAGTAACTTATTAGGAACGTTGGGCCATATCCTTGCTTCTGAACAACACTCAGATGTCACTTTATGCTGTCAGGGTAAGAATTATTATGTTTTAAATACATTTTAGTCTTTATAACTTTGATGCTTTGATATTGTGGTTGTGGACCAAGAGGTCTTCCATTACAGTGTCGTGTTTTTTCCATGTTCTGTACTTTCATACCCTGTTACTAGATGATATCTTAGGGCCAATATATTTACAACCTTTAAAGGTATTTTCATGGGCAGATTCATAGTATACAGTACTGTATATATAATATATACTCTATTACTATATACTCTAGCCTTGGAAAAGATAATACAGTATAGTAATCATTTGAGGGGAACCCTCTATATTGTATTTTTACAATACAGTTCTGTATACTATACTAATAATAATAATAATAATAATAATAATGCTGTAATAATAATAATAATAATACACAGAGATTAATCACACTAATGTGATGTATCAATGATAATAAAATGAAATATCAATGAAAAAATCTGTAGGAGCTGTGATGAGGATTTTAACCTATGCGGTAGGTAGTCAAATGCATGCGCCCTAGACAATGTTTGACATGTTGTGGCCTGATTGTCTGGAACATATGCATGGGACTTCCAACCGTATAGGTTCGAATCCTCATCACAACTCCTACAGATTTTCTGAATTATTATTATTATTAATCTTCTTCTTCTTCTTATTATTATTATTATGATAACAATAATAATCATAATAATAATAATCCAGCCATTAAACAAATATAAATGACTGTATTATCTAGTCGATACTACTAGTCGAGTCCTTCAGTGAGTGTTAGTCACTGAAGCTGCAGTAACCAACTAAATCACTGTACAGTATAGCAGTATGTGAGGCTGTGCCCATGCAGTTACTGATTCAAAGACTTGCCAAATACAGTGGAGCTTAACCTGATTTTCTTGAGCAATATAAACATCAATCATTGCACCTCGGGCTCAAAGAGCAACTTTTTTGGTCATAATCTTTTGCTCCAATGAAGTCATAGCTGGTTTGGCTGTTACAGCCCTTGTTCAGTGCAAACGTACCGGAGTGGCTCGTATACATGTAAGTGATCACTCCACTACTTATGTGGCATCAGTGACATTCATGCTGCTGCTGTTACTGTATATCTCTGTATAATATACTGTGTACTTCTGATAGACTATATCTGTATATACTCTATCATGTATTTTATATTCTTTCAGGGGAAGTATGGCGATTACACAAACTAGTGCTGTGTGCATCCAGTAGTCACTTTGAGAAGTTGCTTGGTGCACTACCACCTGGAAACTCTCCAATTGTTGTATTAGATGGTCCTCACCCACAAGATGTGGCCTCTCTCATCCACTTCATTTACCATGGGGAGGTGAATGTTGATCAGGAGAACCTTGCATCTCTACTTAGAACAGCAGAAAGTCTCAAGATAAAAGGACTTGCAGAAGTATCATCTGTAACTAGTGGTGGTGAGCATAAGACTCAAAGTGATGGAGAGAGCCAAAGACATCACATCAGAGGCAGGTCAAGAATTGGTAATTGTCAGTCTGGTCCTATATATACTATAGGGAATGAGTATCCTGTAGGGATGTATGGCCTTGTTCCACAGAGCGTATCACCACATGCTCAAGTACCTGATCCATTGGAACGTGACCCATCACCTCTAAACTTATCTTTCAGTGGTTCATTAAAAAATATCCATGATGAAACACCTCAGGAGAGGCAAGAAAGACGCAATCGCTTGGATGACCTTCTTTATGCTGCTACTGAACGTAGCAAAAAGGAGGAGAGGCGGGAAGCTCGACGAGAGGCAAGAGAGGCAGCTTTGCGTGAAGCTGCTGCAAACCGTGAGTCTTCAGTGATGATAACACAAGATCAAGCTGTTCTTCCCCCCTTAGCGAAACGTGCTAGAACTATCGATTCCTCTCGAACTACTGCCCTGCCTGCCCACCCAGCTTTTCATATTCCTCTGATGAATCTTACACTGCCTCCCAATGCATCTGCTTCTCTTGTCACTTCACAAAGTATTTCATCAACACACAATTCTCATTTACCTGAGACTATATCTTTAAATGAAAATGCAGCTGTAGTTTTACAAACCCAAGATATTCATCAAGAACATCTTAATAATCAAGATATGGAGGCAACTATTAGAAAATCTATCAAGACTGAGAAGATTGAGGTTTCTAGGTAAGGATTTATGTGTTGACTATATTGTATTTATCTGTGGTAGTCCTTTAGCACACGTTGTAGAGATGAAACATGTATTACGTTGATTATACTGTACTCTATTCGTTCTTGAGGAACTTGCTGATTAGCTTCAAATTTGTTAGTCATTGCTGTTTTTGGGCTGGTCTTCAGAAGCTACCTGGTGCATTGGCTTTGGTACCTCACATTCACAAAAGTTTAAGTTTAGTTTAGTTCATTTATTATGCACCCCATACCCCATCCTGTTTCCTCTATCAGTTTACTTGATAAACTGATAGAGGAAATCCAGGGGCTGGGTTCCTGTTTCTTTGTCATCAATGGGTTTTATTTGTTGTCACTGGCAGTATCTATTGGCTAAGCCACTTGTCAAGTTACTGCTACCCTCCGAGCCTTAATGTACTGGCATTTTGTAGTCTTCAACTGTGAGCAGTCCTGCTGGAGGTGAGCCACCTCTTTTATTATGGGAGTTTTGAGTCTTTAGTGATGCAAAATTGTGCTAAATCCTTACCTTTCCTTGTTGGTTTCCCTACAGGATTAGGACTCAGTCTGTCCTGCATTTACTCATTCTACCACCCTTAGGTTGGGGCCTCTTCATTTTAAGGGATATTTGCATTGGATCTTCTCAGTTTGAGTGAAGATTCCTTTGTAATCTCAGAGCCCAGTCTCTGCTCAATTTTTCATCCCTGACATTTGTTGAATAATTTGAAGTTTAACTCTTTGTGGGGGTTTGGAGCCTGAGTGGCAGAGGCCTCTTCAAGCTCCCTGCTCAATTCCTTGGTTGCTGGAGTAAATTTGTAATCCTTTCCTGGCCCCCCCTTCTCTTAGGGTGTGTTCTAGGAAGGGAGGGGGTTCAGGATGGCAGGAGGCTAGACAATAATAATGGGTGCCCTTAAACTCAAGATGAGGATTAGTGCCAAAATCAAGAGGGGGTTGTTCCTTCAGGTTGGTACCCTTTTTATCCTACCTTGAAGTTTTTGCTGATTGCTGCCTCCATTACCCCTTAGGTACAGGCAAGAGAGCAAGGTTATGCACTTGCTCTCTTTCCTGTCACTCTACCTGACCTGACTTGTGACTGCAGAGCCATGTGGTGGTTTAAATTTTGGTCCTGTTCTCGCATTGATTGCCCTTCATATCATTGTTGCGTGACTGGCTACTTAGTTGGCTTCAGCTTTGCTAAAGGTTAATTCCCTGATGCCACTGACAATGGCCATTACCTCCAGAGATACTATATCTGAGATTTTTGGCATTCCTCTCACAGGGTGGATACCTTTAATCTTTCCCTATTGTGGGTAATGCGCTGAGATTTAGTTGCTGAGGTAAATCCTATTGAGACTGCCGAGCATTTAAGCATTAATTGAACTTGGTTATTGTTAAAATTGGTTTTAAAAGTCTTAATCCAAAGACAGAGTTTTGAGTGTAGGAAAATTATAGGGTCTGTTTTTTAAAATATCTTATGTTATATTTTTGTTTTGAAAGTGACAACTTTTACTCACTCATATTAGTAATTGGTTCATGTTTTCTTGTATATTGGTGTAATCTAGTTTTTTTTTTTTTAAATCTTTACCTATACAATAGACACAGTTTGAAGCATGGGAAAGTTAATGGGCTTAACTGAAAAACTAATTATATTGTTAATATTTATTTTGAAATTGGCTAGTTTCATTCAGTCAAAATCATTCTTAGGAAATGTTATTTTAGGAAATACATTCTTGCATAAAGTCAGGTTTGCCTATACTGTACTGTACATTACATTACTGTACAGTACTTTGAATAGTAGTTGGCATGGTAGATATCCAGGACAGGCTGAAATGTCATCACTTTTGTTTCTTTTCATGTGTATGGGTTGAGTTGTTTATTTTACTTAAATTTTACAAATATTTATGTGTACTCAACCTTTAGTTTTACAACTGTTGCAGTGATATTATCATCATGGAAGATGCAGCAGTTATTAGTGACGAGAGTGATACCCAGAGTGCACCTGAGACTCCGAGTGACCTAAGCAATGTTCCTATAACGCAAGTGTTAATCCCAGCCACTACTACTACAGCGACTCAAGTATCCGGTTGTGGAACACTTGATGACATTAATGCCGTAAATACACTATCAGCATGCAGAGTGCAAATCGTCCCAAGCACTACCATAATTGGCACAAATGGCGTTTCTATCACTCCTTCGGAATCCAGTGAAGAAAAAGTGACCCCATACTTGCACAGCATCCTACAACAAGTAGCTGAAGGTGGCCCTGGGGCGGAGCCAGCATCCTCAAACTCTCAAAGAGTTACTATCAACATGAGAACTTTTAAGGCAAGTTTTTTATGAGATTTGACTAATGATTTCATATGAACAAAGTTTTGTTCCATCATACTGTGGAGTATGAAGTCTTCTAATGTGATTTAGATGAGTAAAAAGGCATGCTATTTCTATTTTGTTAGTAGGATAACAATGCCAAAGAAAGTATCGGTAATCACTTTTTCATTATCACCTTTTTTCAGCCCTAAAAAACTCTTACCACATCTACCTACTTTTGTTCTTCATTTATTTCTCAAATATTTCACACCTCCATAAGAGCCTCTCTTTGTTTTCTGGTGCTTGGGCAGGTGCAGGCTCAGATCCAAGGGCAATTTTGCCCTTTGTGAGGGGGGGGGGGAGAATTTGGGAAGAGAGTGACCCCCTATCTTGAGGTTATCTTGAGATGATTTCGGGGCTTTTTAGTGTCCCCGCGGCCCGGTTCTCGACCAGGCTTCCACCCCCAGAAAGCAGCCTGTGACAGCTGACTAACACCCAGGCACCTATTTTACTGCTAGGTAACAGGGGCATAGGGTGAAAGAAATTCTGCCCATTGTTTCTCGCCGGCGCCTGGGATCAAACCCAGGACCACAGGATCACAAGTCCAGTGTGCTGTCCGCTCGGCCGACCGGCTCCCCGCTCGGCCAACTGGCTCCCTCGCTCAATCTTTCCATTCATTTATCACAGGTTATACAGGATCATATGCACCACATTTGGGTGGTGCAGTAGCCACATCTCTATGTTGGAAAAAAGGTCAATTACAGAAATATAGTAATAAAGAAGAGCTATAATATTATGCATATAGACTCAAAAACAAATCAATACTTTCATCATGCAAAAGCTAAAATTAAAAGTTCCTCTAACATTGGTTAAATTTTTACACAGTATGGTATATGTACTAACTATAGCAGAATTATTTGTTAAATAAAGAACAGTACTGGAAACTGATGACAGTATGAATCTGTATTTGGAGAGTCAATAAGCATAGCAACAACTGATATTGCAAATAAAATTTTTGTGACTGGAGAATGAAACCTAGTTCATATATCAGACATTAATGGGCCTCATAGTACAATTGGCTTCATTCTCAGTTCACAATCTGGGATCTCGGATTCGATCCCAGATGGAACAGAAGTGGTTGGGCATGTTCCTTTCATCTGATAGCTCTGTTTATCTAGCAGTAAATAGGTACTTCAGGCATTAGGCAACTGTTGTGGGGATGCATTCTAAAGAGGGTCAGGAGTTCAACCTTGAGGGGACTTCAATACAAGGCTAGTATGTATGTGTGTGTGTGTGAATATACACAATAAGCTTCAGGAATAGTGTGTCAATATACAATAAGCTCCAATATCCCAATAAGCTCCAAGGAGCCTCCGAGAGCCCTGGAGGCTCCCTGGAGCTTATTGGGACCGGGACATTAGCTGTCCAGTTTTTGTTGTTAGTTTCTTACCATGAGGGGTTTGTTTTGTTATGCCTACTTTTCTGGGTGCCTAACCCTGATCGATGGCAGATAAGGAAAACCCCAACCACGGGGTTTTTCCAGGGCCATTGCTCCCTGCAACCTCTCTGAGGGGGGGCCAGGTTCTGGCTCATGGTCCCCGGTAGGCTGAACTCCATAGACTAATTTCCCGGTCTAATATATCACACATTAGCCCGATAGCTCCAGGGAGTCATAGGGGCTCCCCACAGAAAACAAATTATTATCTAGTTCCATCTGGTTTTTTGGTAATCATTGAGAGCATGGTCATACAAGGGTGAGAGTCTTGCAGCTATATGGGTGATCTGTAGCACTGTGGGTAATGTGGTCAGCTTATCACTGATTGGACCAAAGTTTCAAGTTCGATTCCCAGGCAGGGCAAGACATTTTGGCATGTTTTCTTACACCTGATGACTCTGTTCAAAATAGCAATAAATAGGTACTAAGGAGTTTAGGCAATTGTTGTGGGTTGTATCCTGGGGATGGTCAGTAGTTGATCTAGGGGAACCGTTCATAAGCCTTACAGGTTTCCTGTCCCTGACAATGAGTACCAAACCATATTTTCTAAAATACTGGCAAAATCCTTGACTGTGTCAGGTTAATTATATAGCCACTTCGTCACATTGGCCATTAGTAAGTAGTTCTCCCGAAACAGTCACCTGATAGCATTAACATTGAATATCATAGACTCTTTAAAAGAAGCCCCAGGAGTGAACTGTGAGAACATACAATGCTGATACATGATGTAGAAGAATATGATAGAAAGATCAGTGAGAGTACTGTATTCATGTGGCATGTGAATTAATTTAAGTTATATGAGCAGATGAGAGGTGAGCTATATGTGCAGAGATAATAATTACCACAAAACTAGGTTCAGATAAAAGAAGCTGCGTATCTTGGTAGATTTTAATACAGTGGCACCTCGATTAGCGAGTTTAATCCGTTCCAACACCGAGCTTGTCATGTGGAAAACTCGTCTTGCGAAACAACAACAAAACTGTCGTAAAAGGTGTCCGAGAACCAGCGGAAACGCTTGTTAATTGAGGAAAAGCTCATTAGTAGAGACAAATGTTTCGCAAGTGGCTCGCTCGTTATGCTCGTAGATAGAGCCGCTCATTAATCGAGGTGCCACTGTATTATTATAAATTAGCCAATTTTATTTATATCCTGCTTTCAGACTACTTACATTGTGTTTTATCAACAGGAGGAATGGCGGCGGCAGCTTTTGGTAGACTATGACACGCGCACAAACATGAGCATCTGCATGCTCTGCTTCACCACCTTTAAGTCGTATGATGGCCCCAGGAAAAATACATATGTCAAACATGCAAAACGCTTCCATCCATCACTTGAGGAATATTCTGAGGAAGAGCGGGACCTCATTATCAGCATGTACGAGAAGTATCATAAATATGATGTGGACATGCAAAAAGAAGTAAATAAATCATACAGGTTAGTAGTACAGTATTACTCTAGACAAAGATCATATTCTCATAGCCAGCTCTGAGTTTTTTTCAAAACTTCCATGAAAAATAATGGTTGTGCAAAGTAAAACACATTTTCTCAGAGACAGCCCCTCAGATGCTTCCTGAACCAGAGGCTTTAATTCAGGCCTTGTATCTGCTACTAGGCTGTCATTGACCACGTCTCCTATTGTCTTGTCAAGGCAATTGAGAAAGAGAGACAATGTGACTTTAGTTATCATCTCAGGAGGCCTGGTCAACGACCAGGCCGCAGGGACGCTAAGCCCTGAAAACACCTCAAGGTAACCTCAAGGCAAGGCACTAGTTTGGTCTCAGAGAAAAAATGAAACAATATCATTTGTACCCCACTTTTTATCCAGACAACCCCAAGCTAGTTCAAGGAAGAAGGACCAAAAAAGGATGGGGAAGACAAACATCTGAGAGACTGGCTTACAAGGTGCATTTTGCAGTGCCTACCACCATGTTTCTGAGCTGAGGTCCCTCGGATAGTCTGAAAGTTGGTTTCCCCACATGGCACCAAGCTACATAAACTACAGGAACAAGACAATAGATAGGGCATTTATTCAAGTTGAATTTGCAGAAAGCAAGAAGCATGTGGATGGGAACAGAACCATAGTGGAGACTTCACAATAACTACACTTATTGTGAAGAAAAGAGATGTCCCATTTTCCCATCCTCCTGCAATTTTTTTTAGTCCTTGTTCTCTGTAATTTAACATATGACCCAATACCATTGTTACACATACTGCTCTCCTAGTTATATGGTCTTAGATTGTTGGAGTGTTCAGTTCAGTTATACTTAAGGATGCAGTGTGCAAGACAGTTACTTTTTCAATTGACTCCAGGGAGTTGATTTCTTGTTGACATCACATATGGGAATGTTTCATGCCAAATTAGGACTACATTTTACCAGATAAAAAGCACACTTGCCACAGTGAATAATCTAATTATGTCAGGTTGAGCAATGAGAACCTTACATACTGATAGCAAGAAGATGACATCACAGCAGGAGAGAAAGCATGATTGGCTCAAGCCCAGCAGCTGGAGTAAAGAGCCATGTTTGAGCATTAAAACCATCATTTAGAGCCCACCATTGAGAGAGGTGGAAATGTCAAGTTGTTGGTAGTCTGTTTTCCTCATAACTGGTATAGAAGCATGGAGGATTTTGAGAAGTCATTGTGGACGATTATAGACAAATAAGAGAACTGGAATCAGTTTAGAAATCACCAAAGTGATTATTTCAGTGTCTTATTGTTTTCTGGGACTTTTGAGAACCATCATTCAGTAATGAGGTTGTATTTAAAGATCAGGATACACTAAGAAACAACATTTTCTGCTATCAGTTATCTGATCTAAAGTATCTTTCATCACTGGAGGGGGGCCTACAGGCCGGTTTATGCCATGTATTCTTCAGGATGCTAAAAACAGTTAAACATAACTCATCTTCTTTTAGTGTACCTCTTTGTGCATTTATGTGTTCAGTATATAGTTTTTATATCAGTGTTTATTTATCAATAACATAATATAATATATAAAATGATTATGAGTTGCCCATCAATTGGGAAAGGAAAGAGACTGAAAACACTTACTTGTTTTCAGAGCTGCAAATGCCATAGTGGCACTAGGCAAGAAGGGAGCCAAGCACTGCGACATTAATGCAGAGGTAATAACAGTTAGTGAACTCGGTGCCAAAGTCAGTACAGAAGGAGAAGCTCAAGAGGAAAATTGTGAAGTTTCTACAGAAGTCAACAGCTTCAAAGAGGAGGAGGTCACATGTGTCTCAGGTATTACAAGTTGTTTTATTGTCATTATTCCAACTGTCATTGGCTATGCAGGCACCAGCACAGATGTAATAAGGGAGTAGTATAGGAAAAGAAAGCTAACGATTGGAAAAAATTGTTACTCACCCCTTCTTTGTATCTTACACAATTCATAGTATCTTAGTTAAGCAACAAAACCATACTTCAGCAAATCATCTTTAACAGCACCCTACTTATTCATAAGACTAGATGTCCCATACATCTGACAATTTGTCTTATTCAAACTCCTTCACAAACTGCTTCCTTCTAGTGTCTTTTTGTGCCACATCCCATGGGCTATTCACGTTTAATCCTCATTTCCTCTTGCACATACAACCACTAATCATGTTTGTGCATCTTGTTGGCCCTTCTCTCTTCCTCTTGTTTTTGTTTATACATTCTTCAGCAGTCTATTCATCATCCATTCATTCAACTTCTCATTCATTCATTCATTCCACATCTTTACATGACATTTTAATTCCTTACCCTCTCCACGTTTCTAACACCAGAAAGGTTTCTCATTGGTAGGCGATGAGTCACAATTGGTGCTCAGTGTTATTGGTGCTCAGTGTTCTTATTGGTGCTCAGTGTCAATTTCTATTGATCTAATTCTTGTTTTGTGATGCTGCCACATGACCTTTCATTATAACTACCTTACCTTGCAATGATTTCGAAACTCAACGTGCCCACGGCCCGGTCCTCGACCAGTCCTCCTCCAGGCCGACTATACCTAAGGATATTCACTACCTCTCTTTCATGCTGCTCTCTGGCTGCATCTTTTCCTATCTTGTTCCTTCTACCTTAGGGCTTTCATGGCACCAGTCATTTTCCTTCCCTTGCTCTATCTACTCTAAAAAAAATTCCTCTTCTTGTCTATCACACATCTTGTGTTTTTAAAATAATCAACCTATTTTCCACACAGAATTTCCTTTCTTCTCCACTACAACTTTAATTTTGTCCACATTCAATTTTAGCAGTGTTCTTTTAGTCAATAAATTCTTAACTAATCTATATACATCTCCAATATTCTTCTAGAAGAATTGCATTATCTTCATATATTATATAGTGATACCTTCGTTTACGAATTTAATCCGTTCCCAGAGACAGTTTGTTAATCGAAACTAATTTTTCCATAAGAAATTAATGTAAATTTAATTAATCCGTTCCACACCCAAAAATATTAACTTCATAATACATTTTATATATACATAATACTACTCATATTTTGTACTACAGTACAGTATATCTTACCTTTATTGAGGACTCTTGTTGGAGTATGGAAGATAGTGAGGAGGAGGGGGGAGGAGGAGAGGTGTTAGTGTTTGAAAAGCGAGTCCCCTTTCCATTATAACATCAGGCAGTGATACCATTTCTGGGCTACTCTCTCTCCTATGTTTTGAGGGCATTCCACTAAGACCTGGTTGTGGCTCACTGCTTGCTTGTCTATAGAATTACTAAGAATCTGTCAATAGACATTTGTTTTTCCCCATGCTTCACAACACCATGAATACCAATTCTTTTCCCAAAATTTCTCAAACCATCTCCTGCTCGCCTTAAATGCTTTCATATCTGCATCACTCATTCCAGAGGTTTTCTTTATAAGATCTTCATGCAATAGCCTTGCTTTTTCACAAATGATAGCCTCTGAAATGCTTTCAGAGACCCATGGCATAATATATAATAAAAACTTTTATGCTGAGAAACCAAAAAGCAGAAAAACATTGAAATTCTTTTAATTTCAAGGGCAGTACGTCACAATGTGGGAGACACTGGTAAACTGAAGCACGCCATGCGCTCGGTCGGCCCATACATGTATCAACAAACTCGGCAAGCGAGGCAAAGCTTGTAGAGTATGCTGAGTAGAATTTTACAAAAAAATTGAGCTCGTAAACTGAAAAATTCATAAAGAAGGGGGCATTCGTCAACTGAGGTTCCACTGTAGTTGACATGCTCTAGAGAAAGGGAAAAGGTTTTCCCCTTTGTCTAGTACAGTATTCTTATCTTGACTACCCAAGATATGTTGACCAGACCACACACTAGAAGGTGAAGGGACGACGACGTTTCGGTCCGTCCTGGACCATTCTGAAGTTGATTGTGACAATCGACATTCTCACAATTAACTTCAGAATGGTCCAGGACGGACCAAAACGTCGTCATCCCTTCACCTTCTAGTGTTTGGTCTGGTCAACATTCTTCAGCCACGTTATTGTGACTCATTGCCTGCATACTCGAGATATCTCAACCATATACTGTATATGCATAGCATATATAAAGTATCGATCAACCCTGGTATACATTGACATTAATATTAAACCTGTCTGTCATTATGTCATTGGTAATTACACTTAGGTAATTACACAAGCAAATCACAAGAATATGATGTATCTATGAGAAAATATTAAGGCCATATGAATGGATGAAACCCACATTGATAGTATTTGTGTGTGGGGGAGTCCAAGCCATGCAGGTTCGATCCCATTATTCGGACTCAATACTTTTGTCTACTTTATACTTAAAAAACTCTTTTATTCATGAATTTAGCCATTGATATGTTTGCATTTTCTTTACTATTAAACTAACAGGGCTTCCTTTACAAAGAGCTTTAGAAGACTATTTTTTAGGTGCAATAGACAAAAACTACAGTATAGTTTTTAAAAGCACAATAAACAGTTTATCTTAAAATTATAAGGTAAAGCACTTAATGTCACTTTGAGAATGTATTAAGGGTTTTGTTAAGAAACTAACCTATCTGTAGGTACTCATAGCTAAATGGCACTTCCTGCAAATAACATATACTGTTTTTATTAGTAAATTAGCCTGCAGATACTTACTGTAATTTTTCTCACATTTTACTTAATTCACATACACAGCAAAATTGTATTCAGCCTTAGTGCAGCATAGTGTAACCATCATGAATGTAACATATCAATGAGTTCTTTTGTTTTCCAATAAACAGAAAAGAGGAACAGTAATTTCAATAAACAAAAATGAAAAAATTTTAAATGAAAAAATGTGTAGTAATTTCAATTCTACTTTAATTATTTCAGGTAAGAGTCGTTCCCATACTCCAGAGAGTGACATCAGCTTAGAAGCAAATGAAAAACTCTCCGAGAGTTTTGATGCAGAAGATACAAGGGAAAAGTTTGAAAACAATAACGTGTCTGTACCAGTACCAACAAAACGGAGCCAAATGAACACTCGAGCTAAAAGTGCTGCATCTACTGCCACAGTTGCTGTGTGAATGTATGTATTCTAGTTCTGGGCCTCAATATAGCATAATTTTCACTGAAAATTTGTTGTAGTTTTCAGTGCAACCAGTTCTCACAATTTGACAATTGTAAAATTTTAAGTGGTTTTACCGAACCAAAAGCATAAAAACCTTGGCAACCCACCTAACCTATAAAGGCCAATACTCATTAGTCTGAGGAAGTGTTGGAATTGCGGTGCTTTTAATTTCACTAAAGCACCAAGATTTTTATGCTGTGGTCAGTAGCTCAAAATTGGGGTGCATTAACTGTGAGGACAGGTCGCTTCATGAGTGATAACCCCCAGGGCTTACTTGTGATACTTACTTAACACCGAAGGCAAGACTTTACACCATTTTCAGTGCTTCTTAAAATATATACTGTAACTATAATTACTCTGCTCTTTCTTGAATTGAATTAAGAAGCATTTTCTACTAAATTATTGTAATCTTTGTTAATTGTTTTCCTGCCATTTGATAACATATCACAAACGCCAAGAAATCCGTACAAGCAAGGTGAATATTTTATAATTTGTGAAGTCGTATCAACATTTGTGCTCAAGACTCAAGTTATAGGTTATGTCCTTGTTGCAACTGTAGGACTCCTTAGAGGTCATAAGATAAATTTGTATATTTTTTATTAAAATACAAACGACAACATTAATTTTTGGCAACCACTTTTGAACAAGACATATTCATATTGTAAAAGTTTTATGATAGCAGTGGTATGTAAAAGTTATAAAGCTGAGTTTCATGCAAGTCTGTCAAGATCCTAGGAAAAATACTGCTTGTGATGATTGTCGTGCAAGTTCTTCTGCGTGTGTGCTTCTTCTGGCAAAAGCAACATAATTGATTCTTAACCCCTGCACTGTGCACCTGTTTAATGTGACAACTCTGTCATGCACACAAAAAATTAATTACCAAAAAAGCAAATTTTCTTAATAATATTGTTAAGATGCATTCCATGATCATGGAAAACTAAAAATAAGTTGTGTGTAGCTTAATTTGGCTGCAATGGAGAAAGGAAAATAGCAATGGCATTACTAATTCACACTCGCTGATGGATGAGACTCCCTGGGAAGGTCACCTGAGCCAGGCGGGTTGCAGGAGTTGCTGCGAATATATTTTACTGATTGATTTCAGTGTCACCGAATTGCTTTTTCACTGGATTTTGCAGTTTCATCATGCAATAGTGTGTAATTTGAGAAATATCTATAATAAATTATGCAGAACATCAATAGAAACAAAAATATTTCTGTGACTAAAATGTGCATAATATTATATTCCTTCGACAATAAATATAGTGTATACATATGTTACATATAACACTCTACATGTTTATGCACTGTCTGGAGCCATTAAAAGCAGGTTATGTGAGTGATAATCACATAACCACAATCCAAAGTCAGCCTAGAATCTACAGAACATGTAGATTGTAGATATACACAGTTTTATTTCTGTCACTAATATGAGTATAATATTACAGTCTTTGAACAGTAAAACATATACATTTTGCTGTTATTTCTATCTACACTTTTATGCATCATAACAAACCTCTAAAGAATTCTGATGGGTGTGATGGTGAAAATCAAGCAAAGCATATCAATACACATTATGAGCAGACAAGGACAACAAACACCACTACTTGACGCAACAAAATGCCTTCAGTATACAATACTATATACTACTCACATTGCAAAATCTAGCTACAATACTTGCCATTATTATCAGATTCTCAGTGAGTGCACCATTCATCAAACTGAGATATCTCAGTAAACATAGTACAGGGGTTAAATCAATTCATGTCTTTGTCCTAATGAAACACTTGAGTTAATTCTCGCTTCATATGGTTTTATTGTGTTAAAGTAAACTTTCAGTCCATTACAATATATAAAAATATATTTATTGTTTAAGTAAAAGTATCATGTCAAACAGCAATTTTGTACTGGAGTGATCTTTTAATATGCTGCTAAAAAGCATTGAAATGTGATTGACAGTGGGAGATAACTGCCCACGAATACTCCAGAATATCTTGTACTGACGTGGATTCATCTGCTTTATTTGTTCTACAATCTTAAAGTAACTTTTCCACATGAACAGTGAATTATTGTCTAAATACAGCTATTTAGAATTATTGTCTAAATATCAGCTAAATATCTGATATCTGGAGAGTTGTATAAATGTATGATGATAATGCTTGCAGAATTTGTGCCATGTCCATATACAGATATCATCCTGCATATCTTGCACTGGATAAACATGTGTGGCCATATCAATTACTTTAGAATAATCATATCATGTTGTTACAAACACTAATTGTTGCCTAGTTTTAGGTAAGTTATAGTTGGCATATTATGTTGATTGTATTTCCAAAATGTTACAATTTTATATCATTTTGCCCAAATGCTGTAATTTCTTTCTTAGTATTATTACAAGATTGTCTTTCACTAACTTCAGAAAATGATAGGAGTGCTGTATATTTTTGTGGGCTTCTACATTTATTCCAGTATGTATAAACATTACGTTTAAGCACGTAATCGGTGGCCAAAAGCTGAATTAATTTTCTTGTGCCAAATACAAAGTAAGTTAAGCTTATGTTTTGTAGTTAATAAATTGCAAGAATGCTGTCAACTGTGTTGCATCTGTGTGTTGTCAATTAATTTATTACTGATATGCAATTTCTCCAAGTTTTTCACAGAACATATCGCTACTATTTAACTCAACATATCATTTTAGCTAAATTTCAATACTGCTGTGTGTGTATATGTATGTATGCATGTATGAACATATGTATGAATGTATAGTATATACAGTGGTACCTCCCATAACGAATTTAATCCGTTCCATGTTCGTCATGTGAAACGGACGTCATACAAAACGAGTGTCCCCCATGTAACCAGTGTGATGCAATGTGTTTATTGTGAAATTTCCCTAGTGTGCATGACATCAAATGTTCCCCAAAATATAATTTTTCTTTGTAAAATGATAAATTACCGTCCCTGAACATGTCTATGTGAAAATAATTACCAAATTCCACTTACTTTGGCTGTGAGGGCGTGGACAAGGTGCGCTGTGACGTCATCAGGGGCTGGTCGCCCGTGTGTGAAGCTCCCAGACACGGTCGCGCAGGCCATTCAAGCACCGCGTGTTGCCACAAATATATTTTCAAATATTTTTCCTATGCATTTCCAATGCGGTTTTATTTGTTTCTTTTATCGTATATGATGCATATTTGTGACCTTTACAATATGTATACAGTAGAATGTTCATATTTTTCCATGAAACTGTGATACATGTGTCAGTAATGTGTCCACAATAAATGTTTATTGTCACAATATTACGTGGTACAAATGCACTAATATTACAATATGTACAGTTTCACATACTATTTACACAGTAACACACTGTATTACACACTCAGTACTTTGGAGGTGCGTAATAGTCAACGAAGTAGTCCATGGTACACAGCGCGACTTTGCTCTCCTTGCACCAGCTACAGATAGATTTTTGTTTCCTGTTTCATCGTTCTGTGTGCTTGCAAATAATGCACTCGCGTGCACCCTTGGCTTTAGTACTTGTAGGTGGTATGTAGCCAAGCTTGTAAAGCATAAGGTAGTATTGAAACGATTATAGGAAAAGCTCAATTTGTAAGGTAGTCTTGAAAAGATCGCTTTGTAAGGTCCCACACAGGAAGAGATTCAGCTAGCCTCAAAGAGTGTCCATCAGTCAGGAAGAGATTCAGCTAGCCTCAAAGAGTGTCCATCAGTCAGGAAAAGATTCAGGTATTCTTAAAAATATCAATGAACACCACCACCATGGAAGCCGCTAACACTGTTCATCTATGCTACTTGTATCAGATGCATCATCACTGAACGCAGAAAACGATTCATCTATGTATCATCTATATACATTAGAGATGGCAAGGGTGGGGCTCAGAGCTACACCTGGATACGCTCGCTGTATCATCCTCATAGGTGCTGTATCACAGGCATCCGACCGTTGTGTTAAGCCCTTATTGCGCCTAGCTTCACCAATGTTATGACCCTTATGTTCTTCAAACAATAGGGTCTGAATTGCACTGACTGAGTACAGTCTTTCAACACCGTGTGGGACAGGTGTTTGAGAGCCAGAGGCATGTGTGCTACAAATGGTTGCTCACGCACTACTAACCCAGCCAGCAGCCCTTGTCTTTCATATTCGTTATAGCAAAAGGTTCGTTCAGTGTTTGTTGGGTAGGCTGCTCCATTATGACAATCTTTCTTTGTTTCAAATGTGTTCCATTTGTTTTGTATTTATCACTTACGTCTCAATAATGGAGCAGCCTACCCGACAAACACTGAACGAACCTTTATGACATTTGTCCATTTTTCAAATTGTTTCAACAGTTCTTTTATTTTTCGTTTTTTTTTTTTTTTTTAAGAAACATGGAGCAGCCTACCTGCCGACCACCGAACGAACCTTTTGCTATAAGACAAATGAAAAATAAATATTGAACACATTTGAAGAAAGGAAAATGTCATAATGGTTTATTCAGTGTATGTAAGGTAGGCTTCTCCATTATTGAGACGTAAATGACAAATAAAAAACAAATGGAACACATTTGAAACAAAGAAAGATTGTTATAATGGAGCAGCCTACCTGCCGAACACCGAACGAACTTTTTTGACATTTGTTGTATATCAGATATTTCATTTCTTTTTTCCTACAAAAACGTCAATGCTTTGCAACATCTCAGCAGTCACCCTTTTATATCCCAGCATCATTAGCATCTTTAAACAAGAACAACATAATTTATGTGCATCGTCGGAGGCGTCTAAGAATGTGCAAGCAGCAGCGCGACCCCACCATGTGGTGTTGACGTTACTCAAACCAGCGTTCGGCATACGGGACGATTTGACGCCGATCGGGCCGTTCGTTACCCAAAATATTCGTCTTTTGGGGCAATCGTTATGCGAGGTACCACTGTATACTATATACTGTATATACTATATAGTGTATATATACTGTATATTTACACTTGTTCATACATATGAAAGGTAGTTGACTGGCCTTTGAATGCCCATAGAAGCATCACTTCAAAAAAGGGCATTTTTTTCTTCCGAGTGTCCTTTGAAGTTGGCTCCTCCTGAGTGTCTCCTCCTAACATGGCTCCTCCTGAGATGGCACCTACTAAGATTGCCCCTCCTGAGGTGGCTCCTCTCAGGGTTGCTCTTCATGAGGTGGCTCATCCTGAGGGTGGTTCCTTCTGCGGTGGCTCTTCCCGAGGCAACTCCTCCTGAGGTAACTTCTTCTGAGATGGCTCCTTCTGAGGTGACTTCTCCTGAGATGGCTCCTCCTAAGGTGGCTCCTCCTAAAGTTGCTTCTATCAAGGTGGCTCCTCCTGAGGCTGTTCCTGAGATGACTCCTTCCAAGGTTATTCCTCGCAAGGTGGCTCCTCCTGAGATGACTCCTTCCGAAGTTGTTCCTCCCAAGGTGGCTCCTCCTGAGGCTGCTTCTCATAAGGTGGCCCTTCCCGTGGCTGCTGCTACTAATGTGGCTCCTCTCGAGGTTGCTTCTACTAAGGTGGCTCCTGAAGTTGCTCCTCCTGAGGTGGCTTCTTCCAAGGTCATTCCTCTTTAGATGGCTCCTCCCGAGGTGGCTCCTGAGGTGGCTCCTGAGGTGACTCCTCCCGAGGTGGCTCCTGCTGAGGTGGCTCCTGAGGTGACTCCTCCTGAGGTGGCTCCTGAAGTGACTCCTCCCGAGGTGACTCCTGCTGAGGTGGCTCCTGAGGTGACTCCTCCCGAGGTGACTCCTGAGGTGACTCCTCCCGAGGTGACTCCTGCTGAGGTGGCTCCTGAGGTGACTCCTCCCGAGGTGGCTCCTGCTGAGGTGGCTCCTGAGGTGACTCCTCCCGAGGTGGCTCCTGCTGAGGTGGCTCCTGAGGTGACTCCTGCTGAGGTGGCTCCTGAGGTGACTCCTCCCGAGGTGACTCCTGAGGTGACTCCTCCCGAGGTGACTCCTGCTGAGGTGGCTCCTGAGGTGACTCCTCCTGAGGTAGTTCCTGAAGTGACTCCTCCCGAGGTGGTGGCTCCTGAGGTGACTCCTCCCGAGGTGGTTCCTGAGGTGACTCCTCTCGAGGTGGCTCTAATATTTTGGCCACATTTGTAGTCTGACTGGAACAGTTTATTTGATTTTTAATTTGTATAGTTTTCTGTTGTATATAAAGATACCATTCTTTATCTTCTGCAACCATATTCTCACTATTCTATTTATACTTATTAAGGCAGCCTATATTCTTCTTACATATTCTTTAGTAATTATTTTATATATAAGGCTATTTATCAGATTATTGTTGAGAAATATTTGTAAAGTTAGAGCCCACATCTCCTCAGTAGGCACAGTATCCAAGAGTAGCATTGTTTGATGTTGAATCAACATACCTTGAGTATACCTTGAGATGATTCCGGGGCTCAGCAACCCTGCAGCCCGGTCCTCAACTAGGCCTCCTGGTTGCTGGATTGGTCATCCAGGCTGGTGGACGCGGCTGCTCACAGCCTAATGTATGAGTCACAGCCTGGTTGATCAGGTATCCTTTGGAGGTGTTTGTCAAGTTCTTTCTTGAACACTGTGAGGGGTTGGCCAGTTTTGCCCCTTATGGGAAGTGGAAGCGTGATGAACAGCCTTGGACCTCTGATGTTGATAGAGTTCTCTCTCAGAGTACTTGTTGCCCCTCTGCTTTTCAATGAGGTATTCTGCACATCCTGCCATGCCTTCTGGTCTCATGTGGTGTTATTTCTGAGTGCAGGTTTGCTACCAGGTCCTCTAATATTCTTTTTCTCATTCAACATTGAATCAATATTGATGATGTTGATTTGGTGTTGAATTGGCATTACTCTTGTATACTGTGACCACTGGATTATTAATCTTTTCAATGCTCCAATCGGCATGTGCCAATTCTACCATTTGATTTGTTAATTATGTTTAGTCATGTGCACCTCAGTGTAGTACTTAGTACTAAATGACAAAAAAAGCTGTGCTATATCAGGATTAAGCATGTCAAAAATACATGCCCCAATCCACATACATTATATAAAGGCTGGTAGAGGACTTAAATAAACCACAGGTTTATTTATTTTGATGTAACAGTGATTGTTACATCGTCAGAGTATTATAAATGTTGTTGATAAGAAAAATGAAACAATCTCAAACAGTGAGTTGGTGTACAGAACTTCTCATATTGACAAGTAGGAAGTTATGTTTAGAAAAGTGTGCCTATAAGCATGCAGCTCACATCTTCATGTTTCTGTTTAATAATCTGGTAAATGAGCCCCTTCAACTTTTAAATTACAAATTCATCGACAACATTTTTTCTTAATAAAGTTTATAGGTTCTTTCATTAAATTTATTTCTCTTATATATTTCATATGATCGGTTTCCTTTAGTGTTTTCTCTATTATTTCCGCAAATTCTATAACAGTTTATGTGAAAGAATAAATGCATTATATTTGAGCAGTATCTCTGGAAATAAATGTTTGCAACAGATGGGTTTTATTTGGCATTCAAAGATGAGTGTAATATACGTGTATACATTTTTATATATTTATGGGTGTTTGTATATGCCTAATAGTAAATGAAATTATCTATAATTTAGAATGTTTATATGGTAACATGTTAAATACTGCGATACATATCAGATAAAGAGACTACAAATTACCTTGCAGGATTTTTTATTTTTTTTTTAGTTATAATTTTTGTAATGTATGCAAGCCATTAACTATTTATATAGAAAGTTGAAAAAATATTTGGATAGTAAATGCTAAGGAACCTATTAATTGACCACCTGGAAATTTGTGATCAAACACATTGTAATTTCTTACATAATAAGAGTGAATTTTTGCTTCTCGACACTGTAGGTTTCCATCACATTTCTCATGCATATCAGCTCACACTAAAACAAATTTCTTTTTCTAATACCATTTTTAATATTATACTACGGCTTGACCAAGAGATGGATATTCAGCAAAATAAAGCACACGTGGTTCGGCGGAGTAGATATTCAAAGCAGGATTATTACACATGTACTGCTGTTTGAAAATGTTCATATTACATGATACCTGATATTGCATTGTTAAATTTAAATGAAGTAGCATTGTGTTGGCAGTGCAAAGGACATCTCCTGCCATGTTGCTACCTGACAAATATTTGTTCTGCCAACAGAGTGACACTTTATTATAATTTCTGAAAATCCACCCATTAGCATAGCCAAAGGATGACCTTGACTAATTTGTATATTCGCTAGTTAAATAGACACTAGATAGTTCAGTGGCAAACTCAGGTGGAGACGGGGTGCATTAAGTGCACATGTTCCTTCCATTTTTTTTTAATTAAATTACCAAACATCACCAAAACAATAATTTAAGCAACATTTTGTCTGTATCATATTGCACACTGGGTATTATAAAGTAGAGGATGATGCATAGGGTGGCTATTAGCAAGATACTTAAAACATCCCCCCAAAACCTGGGTGTGCCATTGTATTCATATTTATTATACAGTACATTGTTTTTGTCAAGGGATAAGCTTTTAAAACATCCATATCTATGTGCTTTTATCTATATGCTGTAAAACATAATGACCTATCTAGGAGCAGTATACTGTACACACTTTTGTAAATTTAGATATTTTTAGCTGTGCATGTTTAATATGCAGCAATCTTGCCCAATATGGATCTGTCTGCTGTCAGACCTTTCTTGCATATCAGTTCCACACAAAGCTTCCATTTGAGAGTGATAGTGTTGTGTGTATATACATGTAAGTTGACTGAGCATGTCAAGTTTCAATATGTGATGAAAATAAGAATGACAAGATTTTCTTAGGGTTAAGGATATACAGTTTTTTGTAGATTAATATATTGTCTCTCTTTCTTGAGACTCTGATCAGTATTGGACTTCGTTCAGTTGGTAAAGTTAGGCTGTACCTTTCTGATAAAAGGATTTGCATTACCCACAAGGTAATAAAATTAGTTTTAAAATTTCAGTGAAAACATATTTTTATAATTACATCTAGCTTAATATTTTTGTTTTTGAATACAACAATTATTAGGTGAAGGCAGCTAATAAATTTCATTACTGATTATGACACTGCTACTGTAATTAGTTTGTTAAACTTCATTATATTATTATAACAATATTTATTAATAGTTACTGTACACCATGAAGGACATATACCAACTTTTCATTTACAGTATATTCAAATTCATTAAGTACTATTTGTTTTCTTTCAGTGTATGTATGTAATTCATCATGTTTTTATATACGTATAATGATCGTATGATGTTTCCATTAAATTTGGGTAACTTAACCTTTTTTTTCCCGCATGGTTGTGCCGAGCGCACTCAGGGTTTCAGGGATGTGCATGGACAGTGCCTCTCAACATTGAAACATGTGGAACTGTGTAGGTCTGCAAATGTTGGGTTGGCATTGGGATTACTAGGAATCTCTGGTGGATGAAGTGGTCTTGAACGGCTGAACTTAGGAAGGGATCATTGCCAACATAACCTTGGTAAGGAAATCAAGTTACTCTCCCATCTTGCCCTGCCAGCCCTTAAGGCTGCGAGGCAGGATATTCAGTTTATTTTTATTTTGGGGAGGGGGAGGGGGCAAATGGGCATACCATGCATAGAATTTGTACATCATTTCCAAGTAATCACCATTTGTTTTTCTATAACTTTGTTAGACAAAATTTGCTTAAAATTATTCTTTAGTAAGGGAAGGTATAAGAGGGGTAAACTACTACCTCCTTCCCCCTTTCCTCATTTTTTAATTCTCCACACCCATATGATGGCAATAAACTTTTAACTTCTTTTTATCAAAATCTATCTATCTATCTATCTATCTATCTATCTATCTATCTATCTATCTATCTATCTATCTATCTATCTATCTATCTATCTATCTATCTATCTCTGTCTCTGTCTCTGTCTCTCTCTCTCTCTCTCTCCCTCTCTCTCAGATATAACTACCCTGTATATAAAGAAGTAATTTGTTTGAATCTTCTAAATACTGTTTAACGTGTCAACAAATTTGCATGCGGGAGGTAGCCCTCAAATAAATGACTGCAGAAGGGTTAAGATAGGAAAAGCCTGAATTTCTCTTGGCATTATATTGTGAATAGTAGCAAATGTATTTGTGTATATGCTTACCTTTTGGTGTTTATGGAGGGGGAGGGGGAGTAAGATCTAGCTCTCTGAGCCCAGCCTCCTAGCTATTTGTACCTGATGCTTTTTACATATCTTAAGTGTGAAATTTCTCTATCTTTTATGCTCTCAATTCCATAACTTTTCAGTGTATTCTACTTGTTGACCCCACCTGCATTACATTACATGCATTACATTACATATTTTGATTCATGTACATTTCTAACTTCCATCTTGTCTTCATGTCCAATTATTCCTGAATTGGAAGAGGGTATTCATGCCCATCTTGTCTAATCTACTAAGTATTTTGTATATACAGTAGTGATTAAGTTTCCTATAGTCTTTCTTTCCTTTAAAGTTATTAAGTGTAGCTCCCTTAACCTCTCCTAGTTGTTTGGCTCTTATTTCAGGCACCACTTGTAATGCAAGCCTCTGGGACTTTTTAAATCTTACATTTGTGCTGTACAAAATGAGAATTCCTTCCTGGAACTGCATAGTTTTGTTTGCCAGCTTTGTATATGCTGCTGTTATCATGTGTGGTTCTAATGTTAGTGCAGATAATGCATCTATTTACAAATATGCCTTTCTAATTCCTATATCTGTCTTTTTGTTATAGTAACCTTTTTGTCTCCTTTCCCATCTCTCATTACCTTATATTTGCTGGCAGTGAATTCTAGCAGCCATTTAATTTCTTGCTACCTGCAGCTTGGCTATGTTCTCTTATATTATCCAACAGTCCTTTTTATTCTTTACTCTCCTCATTAACTTTGCAAACATTGATTCACATGAAGTCACCCCCTCAGGTAGGTGATTTATATAGCTTAAGAACAGCAGAGGACCAAAGCCCAAGTGTCGAGGGGTCGCACTTACTCTATTTTACCTCTCTGACTATGGCCCTCTGTTTTGTCTGTCAGGTCTGTGTGTGCATATACAGTATATCATATGTACATATGCACGTAAACATGTGTGTTATCAGACTATTTAGTTACTACATTTTCTGTCATTCATACAATTTTCAAAATTCTGCACCAGTATCTGATCAGGTAAAATGTATAGAAATTTGGTTAATGTTTAAGCAGCTGCTTACTACATTACTTGCTTTTTGTGAATACAGTAATGATAAAATAAAAGTTAAGAACAGTGATGAAACTATGAAACTAGTGCATGTACAAAAAATCAAACAAAGTACATTCATGGGGAGAGGCTTCTTGTGGACTCCCTGAAGCTATGCATTGAGATGGTTACCATCTACCAGATTACATCAGCCGTGGAGTTCTTAGGCTTACTGGGGACCAGAGTTACAATCCTTGCCCTCTCAAAGAGGATGCAGGGAGCAGTGATGTTTCACCTCCTCACCAGGAAAGGCACTCAGAAACTCGGCAAGTCAAAACAAACCACTGCTGGGTTCAAAGGAGACCATAGCCTCAAAATCCGTCTAATGGATTCCCAAACTATGTAAGCAAACGAT
Organism: Procambarus clarkii; assembly: GCF_040958095.1. Classification (NCBI taxonomy): domain Eukaryota; kingdom Metazoa; phylum Arthropoda; class Malacostraca; order Decapoda; family Cambaridae; genus Procambarus; species Procambarus clarkii. Next base: position 17,552,600 of record NC_091238.1, read on the forward strand.
TGAATTTCTTGAAACTAGCATGAGCTCGGTCACCCCACCTTTCCCACTCGTTTGGGGAAGAGGAAGAAGGGGCTCAATGTCTTCAGGGGTCTGAGCAGTCAAGTCTTGCACAGATGTGGGTCACCTGCCTGCTGTAATAGTTCCCAGGTTGCCTCTCTTCCATGCAGTCTCCTCTGTTCAGCTAAGTAGTTTTGGTGTTTGCTCTTGGTGGCTTTTCCTGTACACTGCAGTATAGTATGAGCCTTGTTTGTAGAGTGCTTGGAGCTGCATGTGCTCAGGGTTACCTTCACTGTGTGATCCCTAGTAATGCCCTTGCACTGTCAGAGTTGTCTTCTGTGGAGTGTTTGGGAGTCGCTCCCTTAAAGGTTCTCTTTGTCTGTGGTGATGCTTGCCCAGGGTGAGTCAGGAGTCTTGCGGCTTCTCTGTATATAAACACCTGCATCACACACCTTAACCCAGGTCAGGTGTGACTGTCTGGCAGGGCACACTGGTGATTTGCTGGGTTTCCTTCAGCACACCGCAGATTGGCCTTCACAACTGTTCGCTTACTTTTAGGTCCAGTGTAGTGTCCCTAGAGTCTGGGTGTCCTGCTTGCTTTACCCTTCAAGTCCTGAAAATTCCCCTGTGGGTTCGGTGGTCCTATGGATATTCCCCTGAACCTGCATCTCACTTTGTGAGAGATTTAAGAGGTTGCTCGTCTACAGTGCCATAAGATGATGCTCACTCGTTCTGCTACCGCCATGCTGCCTGTTGGGTCAGGTGACACCTTCGACCTTGAGTCCTGTGGGGTTTGCTTCTTCCCATGTGACTCTTCTTTCTAACCCTCCTGATGAGGTTAGTGCATATCAGGCAGTATCCACTTTGCAAGTTCATTTTGCTCAGTTACAGCAGTCTAGTTTATGTGTCCATTTGGATGCCCCAGAACTTGCCCATGTCCGGTGTTTAGGGACCCAGAATTGGAGGCGTTGGTGACCTCCACCTTGGCTCTATCTGCATTTTCTCTTCCTCCCCCTTCAGACATGGTTGGGGCAGGTTTTAGCTCAGGATGTGGCTTCGGCCATCTCCAGGGGTTGCCCCTTCCAAATCGGGTGCGGAGGCAGCTGAGGTGGCTAGTCCCACTGAGACAGCTGTGTTGGCTCTCGGTGACAATACTACCTCAGACGCCATTTTGTATGTTGTCTTGTGCATTTTTTCACCTCCAACCTGTTCCTTCTTCTCCTGATCCTGTCTTGATCTCTGGATCATGTGTTGGGTTTTCCTTCATTTCCATGGTTCTTGGTCGTCCCTCAATTTGCAATTTCTTTTAAACGTACAGTATTTGTTTTTCTTGGCCTTTCTGGTTATAGGGTTGGGGAGCTTTATGCTCTCCTCCAGTAGCATGGGTTTTGTTCTTTCAGGCCTAGAAGGTGGTTTCTTTGTCTGCAGCCAACTTTTTATTTTCTGCCTCAGATTGAGATGGTTGGCTTCTGGAAGGATCTTATGGTTAATATTTCTTGGTTTATTCTGCCAAAGTTGCATTCGTTGTTGTGTCTAGAAGTGGCAATCCATGGTGTCGTACTATTTAGCCAGCCTGTGGTCTGCTCGAAGGACTGATGATGGTTGACATGGGGGGGAACTGGTTTTTGTGGTGCTGCCACCTGGTGGTTGTCAGTTGTTACTAAGGTGTGTATGACCTAACTATTGGGTGGATAATTTAATGAGTTGATACTGAATTGTTTGTTTACTAATGGGAATCTTGCAATTGTCTGTTTTGTTTCATTTCCTTTCTGAGAGTTTGTTTCTTCAGTGAGGGTGATCATATACTTCTTGCTCTCTAGACCTCTGTGAAGGGGGACAGGTTTTGGCCTCTAGTAGTCTATTAAGGAATTGCAAGGGCTGATGTGAATCACAGGCATGGGGCTATCTTAGTGTGCTCATCAAGGCTCCCTTCACTATCCCTAGAAAGCAGCATTTCATTACATTCAAAGCTGTTGTTTTTTTACTACTATTTTCATCCATCTAGTTCTTTTTCATGTTTTAGCAAGTGATAACATTTGTGAAATTTTCCGATGATGCTTTTATGTCTTGATCATTTATATGCAATTCGTCCCTCAATTTATTATAGTATCCTTGAATGTATTCTAGGAAGTCATCTTCCATGACCTTTATATGGGTTTCTATAATTGTATTGCACTGTAAGAACAATGAATCACCTTAAAATTTTAGAAAAATAATTTTCCTTTTTAGTATTATTGACTTTTTGGTTCAGATATTCCATGAGCAACAGAGATTCAGCTGATTCAGTTATCTGGCCAACAAATATTAATGTAGTGAAACACCAAGATGAGGGTAAACTTAATATGTCGATGCTGTTTTGCCTGTAAGTAGGAAACGTAAGATGAAATTCAAGTCTACTCTTAACTTTTTAGTTTTTCTACATTATTGTCAGCACTTTGTGTTCTTTATTACCACATAATTTAAATTAAACTCAAGTTATTTCCTAAAATTAGGATGATCATCATAATGAGCAAATGGTTAAGCTCAATTTAGGTATATTTTACCTTCGCTGAAATGGCTTTTACCTTAACGTCAAAGATTCATACCACTACTTTTGCTTTGCCATGCTAATAATTATCATAAAAATATCAGTGTGTGTATTCACATTGATAGTTGCAATGATCTGTATCGCATTATTTTTATTCATAGTTAAAAGTTGGTATATGTTCTTTCTGACATACAGTAGCTGTAAAATTTCCTGGTAATGAATTTCTAATCTTGAATAAGGCAACTTGTGTAAATCTGTCATTTTCTTCATTATACGTTCTCAAGATGTTGTTAGGTACTTTCACCATTCCATTCTTTATACTGTACTGTACACGTAGAATTGGCAGGGAATGACTGTGAATGAAATAGTTATGATAATGTACATGCGTGTGTGTGTGTTTGTGTACATGAGTGTGAGTGTGAGTGTGAGTGTGTGTGTGTGTGTGTGTGTGTGTGTGTGTGTGTGTGTGTGTGTGTGTGTGTGTGTGTGCACAGTTACTGTACGGCAGCATGTGTGTAAAACATTGTGATTTTTCTACTCAGTGTATTGTACTAGATGCTTAATTAATATACATAGAGGCTATTTACATTGTAATATTCTTTAAGAATTTACTGTAATTCTCCAGCTTAATGTAAGTAACAAGAGAGAGTTACAGCCCATTTACAGGATTGATAACCAAACTCAATCCCTCTCTATTATGTAAATACAAATACAATACAGGTAATATAAATTTTATTAACGTGCTACCTGGGTGCATGACTGTAACTCGCAACACCAATGATGACCCCTTGGTTTTGTCAAGCTGTCAAATATTACATAGTTTAATATACAGTATATATATATATGTATATATATATATATATATATATATATATATATATATATATATATATATATATATATATATATATATATATATATATATATATATATATATATATATATATATATATATATATAATATATCTTATTGTGCTTTCTTACCTTACTCTTAAAAAACATTTTTTACAATGTGGTGTCCAGCTGACTCAACTAGAGTTCACTATGCAAGTTTTATCAACAAGCACAATAATGTTGCCATATCAAATTTAATTCTTTGTGAATCATTTCCTTTTATGATTCAGTCCTAAAGGGGTTTATTTTGAAATATAATTAGCATAAAACGTTTGTTCTATTTTAATTTGTGACATAAACAGTACTTCTCTGTAGTAACTACTGAACTGGATCATTTGTATTTCCTAATTTTCTCATAAAAAGCTGTATCTAGCTTTATTTTATATAGTATTTAGATTTTCATTTTGTAATATAGCTTTCTTATTTTGCTATAAATGCACTATAATTTGTGCCAAACACTTGTAGAGAAACAGCATTACTCGGTGTGTTAACACTGTGCAAACACTCTTGCCTTACATTAGCTACGTTAGGGACTTTTCCCTTTCATTTTAAGAAATGCACTACCATACAGGGAAATATGTTCCACTTGCCATGTTATTCTCAAGTATAGAGTAGCTATTTCTGTCATCTTGTGTCTTGTAAATTATATTCGTACTTTCATAAACAGCCTAAACTCAATTGCAGTTGTATGCTATATTACTTAACCCCCTGCACAAGTCTGGGCAAATGACATTGATGTAACATTGAATCAATGTTGATAACATTGATTTATAGTTATTTGAGCTTATTTTGCCTGCTGGTTTATATGAAGTCATCTTCCCCAAGATGTCCCATCAGACAAGATATTTAATGTGCAGTTGAGTATAATATGATCTTGTTCTTGGAGCTTGTCGTTTATAAATTTATACATTCCTAAACATTCCAGTTTTTGTTAAATGTAGGCTTGAGACCAATTTTCTAATTGATTCCATATTCAGCTGAAAAGTAATATCCACAGGAAATCATTATCAAAGTGAATTTATGTTCACAAAGTCCATAAGTGATAGAATTTGCTACTAAGTAGTTATGTTTATTGTATACAGTGTTTTATAACTATAATCTTAGTTTCCTTATGCAAATGAAGCTTATAAGGGGCATAGCACAAGCAATAATTAATTTTTGTAATCTCCTGTAACTTAGTCATTCATTAATAGGTTCTAGTAATATCTTATGTGTAATTTAGCTGCCATATCAAAGATACATATCTTTCAATAGGATTTCTTCCTTCCATAATTGCCATTGTTATTATTGTGTACTCATTTTGTATATTTTATATTAACTAACTGTTAAATTTATGTTTGAAACACAATAATAAAGACATTAATGTAATAGTCTTTTCAAAAAACCTTTTGTCGCTTCCTTTTTTTTCAGTCTGCAACTTGTACTTGATAATTTAACTGAGTTTAAAAACAATGCAGATACAATACTGTATTTACAATATTTTCCTTCATTCTTATTGGTCATCTAAAATGAAGGTGATTGCATATATTGAGTTGGATATTTTTTTTATTTTGTAAGGAAAATGACCATAAAGGGAAACAAAGAATTCTAAAAAAAATTCAAACTAACCTCCAGTTGTAAAATAAGGTAGATATTTAAAATTGAAAGTGACTGTATGTATTGAAGTTGAAAATATAGTCATATTATAAGGAAAAATGGCCATGAAGGAAAGTAAAAAATTCTCAACTTTTTTACAAACTTACCTCCAGTTTAAAAAATAAAGCAGGCATTTAAAAAATGTTTGTCAGCCTTATTGGTCTCACTCAGTTCTAGTAATCTCTGTCCTGCTCCAGGCTTCGTCTCAACTTCTACGACACTTCACTACACTGCCAACAAACCGGCTGCGTAACCAAGACTATACAGTACTAAATAACTATAAAAACCTACTAAACTAATCAATCAAATACATACACGTAAACATTACATTAAAAGTCTAACAGGTTTCTTGACCATGACAATGGGAAACCAAGTATGGATACTGTTATGAAGTTTGGAGAAGAGAGAAGACAGAATAGTAGGCTACAGTGTGCAAGAAAGGCAGTTGCAGGAGTTATAAAGAGGAAAACACTGTGTAATGGGTGTATCTCCAGCTTTAACATCACAAGTGCACACATTAACCCTCATACTGCTTCAGTCGCCATATGTGATTTACTTTTTCATTTGATTTGTTATCTATTTTTAGGTAGATTTATGTCAGTACTTGTAGCTTTGTAATGCTAGATTTTGGCGACAAACACAGTTACGTAATATAATATGTATATACTATATATGTTAGGCTTATACCAAGGTCCCCTCCCCCACCCCCAGGTCGAATTACTGACCCTCCCCAGGATGCAACCTTATGACAAGCTAACTCTTGGGTACCTATTTACTTCTAGGTGAACAGGATCATTATGTGATGGGAAACGTGTCCAACCATTTCTGTCCCGCCCGGGATTTGAATCCAAAATTCTCAATTGTGAGTCAAGAGTGAACTCGACTGTACTACTGGCAGTATTGGGAACCTTTTGTACTGTAGATGTTTGCCATAGAATTTCTTGGAGTGTGGATTAGCTGTGTGGTTGCTACAATGGCATGGAGTCACTGATTCTCATGGCACCATCATTAATAAGCTAGAGTCAGCTAATAAAACACCTGGTCATTGCAACATTTGGGGTAATAATCAGACAAATACGTATAGCAAAGTTGGCAATGGAACTCGGGTGAGTCACCTTGGTACCCAGGGACTTCGCTCTTTGAGGAAGACATGACCACTTTTGTGGTAAAGTCAGTCAGTGGACCAGTCTGGCCCCTGCCTTGTGCACTTAAAGCACCATGTACGATATAACCCTCGATATAAGCCGCCTTATTCGATGTCCAAAGGGCTTGGAGAAGTTAGGGGAAGGAAAAAGGGTGGAGAGTTGAAATTCTGGAAGAGGATGTGGATGGAGAATGAGGAGGCTAAAAAGTTTCAATCCCCGCGGAGAAGTGGTAACACACTCGCCTGGCGTTTCACGAGTGATTTGGCCTGGGTTCGTATTTAGCCAGGGAGGATTTACTTGGCGTCAATCCTTAACTGTAGCCTCTGTTCACCCAGCAGTGAATGGGGTACTTTGGCGGGTCGTTTTACGGGGAAAATTATGATTAAGAACTTGCTCGAAACGTTATGCGTGCTAGTAGCTTTACAAGAATCTAAAGAGCTCTTGAATAAATAAATAAATAAATAAAGTTTAGTGGCTTATCCACCGCGTCGAGTGTTTTCCTTGATTATTTTGTTGTTAGGCGGCGTGGTAGGCTGAGTGGGCCTGAGAGATGTGAGCCAGGGCTTGAGGTTCAAGTTCAAGTATGTTTATTGAGATAAGAAAGAAATACATCTCAAAGGGATAGAGTAGCTTAGGCTATTTCTACCCCCCTAGGGCTTGAGGTGGGGTGGAGAGTCGCGTGATGTGGAGACGTCTCAGTCTTGGTTCTTCATCTGGCTACTTCTCTTTCGTCAGGCTTCCTTCTTTTACTGCAGGTGAATGTTTCCATGTGTTCTAAGTCTTGTTGCACTTCTGGGTCTATTTTTTCCTCAACTGAGACTTGTTTCGTGTTGACATAACCGTACTATCATTGGAGTTTGTAGAGAAGACCTCCATAAGGAAGTCTCGCACGGAGTAGGCGTTGGATTGGTGGTGTGGCGATGGAGCTCCTGAGATTTCCTCGTCTGACAAGTCTGTAGCCGATGGTTTTGTACTCACCTAATTGTGCTTGCGGGGGTTGAACTTTGGCTCTTTGGTCCCTTTGAGCTTTTGTCTTCGGTCGCACTTGCAGTCTTGTCTGTGTCATCATGCTGGACAACAACTATATGAAATATGGTATTACACAAATGAAACTCTTGCTCTTTGCATTAATAATGTTGTTTATAATGGATGTTACAATATTCCTAGTATCTATTTTGCATGTTGGGTTTTTAAGGAGTTGACTTTGAATCACAGAAAATTACTCCTCCACTGTTCTTCAGTGCGTTAGTGGCAAGTTGTAATGCAGCTAATTCTGCTTGTGTGGAGCCTAAACAGTTATTCAGTCTCACACTTGTGGTCTGTATGTATATGTTGTCTTTATATATTCATGCAATGCGACCTGTTGACAGTTGAATAGACGCATTAAAACAAATGATGTGGCTTGTAATCTTCACGGCCTGTTAGCTCAGTTGGTTAGAGCGCCGTGCTAATAACGCGGATGTCGTGGGTTCGATCCCCATACGGGCCAGGTGGAAACTCTCAAATTGGGTTCTTTTATTAATGTATATGTAATGGAATGTTTTCCTGTGTTGTCATGAACTGTCAGACGATTGATGTCGGTGGTGTAGGGATGTGAGAGGAGGGTTTGCCGAGAACCATCAGAGGTCCTGACGGCAACAGGCTTCGACATAACTTGTTTGCTATTTATTAATTTTTGACACATTATTAGTTCAAGATTTTTCTTGAAACACCGTGCTTGATTAGCAGCTTTATACAAAAAATGTAACCATAATATGTAATTTCAGTGGGAATAATTATTTAAACGATCCGCCATTGGGAAAGTTCCTCTCTACTGAGCATGAGAGAGCGGCTGTGATTGGCTGAGCTCTCACGCGACGGCGGGAAAGTTCCCGCCTGCTGAACTGGAAGAGCGACTGTGATTCGTTGGCTCCCCTGGCGACGGGGCCCGGGGGGCGTGGTCAGTGGGTGAAGTACCCTGAAGAGATGACTAGTTGACCTCATCGTACGTCATTCCACCAGGCCTCGTGCGCCTGCAGGTAACCCGGCAGAATGTGAGGGGTACCTCGGCGCCCTCACTATACCAGCTGACATATCTGGAGTCGCATTTCTTCAGAGTTAGAGAAACCACTGAGAGAATGTGCTCAACCCACAACAAACTCGGAAAGGCCCATGCAGGAACCATATGCGAGATCTCTGCCTGTCTTCCGGAAGGTTACAGGGAGTCTTCAGGAGGCCCGAAGACAGCCTCAGCCTCTCAAGGTGAGTCCTTAGCTTACCACAGGCCACGCCATTTGCATGCTCCTGACCTCCCTCTCCGGATACAAGTCACATCGTACACAAGACGATTCGCCAACAAATTTTGAAACCTACTTAACCTAGCTCAACCCAACTTAACCTAACCCAAACCAATCGAACCTAACCCAATAGCCCAATACAGCCTATCCTAAGCTAACACAGCCTAGCATAACAATATATTCGGGTTTAACAAACAAAAAATGAGCTTCAGGCGTCTCGTATCCGAAATGACCCCTTCTCCACATGGGTCAACACTATATAATGCTTTGGTTAGTTCTGATCAAAGTCTTCTGATCAACTAATGTCGTCGAATGTTCAGTAACTCAACAATACTGTAGCAGCTCTCTAACGCTATAGACAGATGGGATTGTATGTAAGCTGGCTGCCGTTGTCAAAAGCAGTACAATTACCTGTAGTTGAGTACTCAATAACTCGCTGCACAATATGATGTCTTAACAGATCTCTACTCTGTCCATGGACAACAAAATGTATATGTTCCGGGGGACAAGCAGCCAGTGTATATATATAAATATATTTGTTAAGCAAGAGCAATTTGGTGAGCCCCACCCCATAACAAGCAGACTAACTGCTGGGTACTTATTTACGGCAAAGTGAACAGTCGCATTAGGTGATAGAAAATTCCTCCAACAGTTTGTCTCACCTAGGATTGGAACCTTTATTTCCCGATTGTGAGTCAAAAATGAATCTGACTGTACTGTTTTTGTTATAGATTCAGCTACTCGGAACAGGTTCCAAGTAGCACGGGCTATGGTGAGCCCGTAGTGGACTTACCTGGCGCAGGAGCGGGGTAAGTAGCACGGACTATGGTGAGCCCGTTGTGAACTTACCTGGCACAGGAGCGGTTCCCCCCCAGACTGTACTGTGGGGACCTTTACTTTTACGGAATTAGAGTATAAATATCCACGTTTGTGACAGGAAATAAATTAAAAATAACATAACCACTGCATAATTTTCTTTATAAATAATAAATGTAATTATTATTATTCAGTGCTATTATTATTTGTATGAATATACATGCAATTATAACCTTGTAAAGAAATCCAGTAGAGGGAATATTATTATTATTAATATGGGTTTGCGGACATCTGTATCGTGTTCAAATCCGTCATTGTATTTTGTCTCATGGTTCACCTAATGGTTCACCTCATGGTTTACCTTATTTACCTCATGGCTTACCTTGTGATTCACCTAATGGTTCACCTTATGGTTTACCTCAGGGTTTACCGTATGGTATACATCAGGGTTCACCTCATGGTTTACCTCATGGTTCACCTCATGGTTTACCTCATGGTTCACCTCATGGGCGGGAATAGGAAGCTTGTAATTAGGCTTATCAAGGTACCGCTAGGCCTAGACCAGTTGATGTCCTTCCTCAGTATTCAACCCATAACTACTGGTTGTGGGTCAACACCCAGAACTGAGGGGTATGAGCTACGAGGAAAGGTTACGGGAGCTAAACCTCACGTCCCTGGAAGACAGAAGAGTAAGGAGAGGCATGATCACCACCTACAAAATTTTCAGGGAATTGACGCAGGGTGAACAAAGACAAACTATTTAGCACGGGTGGAACACTAACAAGGGGACACAGGTGAAAACTTAGTACTGTACCTAAATGAGCCACAGAGACATTAGAATTTTTTTCAGTGTCAGAGTAGTTAAGAAATGGAATGCATTAGGCAGTGATGTGGTGGAGGCTGACTCCATACACAGTTTCAAATGTAGATATGATAGAGTACAGTAGGCTCAGGAATCTATGGGAGTTGATTGACGGTTAAGAGGCGGGACCGAAGAGCCAAAGCTCAACCCTCGCAAGCACAATTAGGTGAGTACAACAGTTGTCTAAGTCACGGTTACCTACATTTACCTTCCTTTTCATTTAGATATATAAATATTTAAACCTAACAACAAAGGGACGAAAATATATATATATAATAATACATATAAATAATACGTTATTATTGAAAACAACAACGAGCTATAATATTTAAGAATAAATGGTAGCTATCGCCTCCACGGCCTGTTAGCTCAGTTGGTTAGAGCGCCGTGCTAATAACGCGGATGTCGTGGGTTCGATCCCCATACGGGCCAGGTAGAAACTCTCATAAGGGAGTTGTTTTATTAATGTATACATAATGGAATATTTTTCTGCGTAATTAAGTAACTGTGAGAGATGTGTCGGTAATATTTGAAGAAGACAAGATGACTAACGGCTTGGTTCTCGGATGAGTTAATCACCAAATATATTATATATAATTTTTCCTGATTATTTAAATCTCTTACAAGTTAGTTTAGTTCATTTATTATGCACCCCATACCCATTTTTGGGCGGTAGTGGAAAGGGTTACAGAGGCACATAATGGGCTCAGGGACTGAACCCCACAATTCACTTAGCAAGTTACAATCTTGATGAGCTAGTTACAAAATAAAGATTTATTTTTTACAAATAAATAACATTTGATAATTTATTTGATAAATCACTACATGGCGTAGTATGCAAGGCCCGGTTTGCCTAACAGGCAGAGTGATTTAAGTTATTTTCAAATATTTTTCAAATTGAATTATTTGAATTAATATTATTGCCTGTATATTATGAACATGAATTGCCGACTTAGGTTAGGTTAGGAAGCGTGTGACGGTCTCGCTTCATGCAGGTCGGCGTTCAATCCCCGACCGTCCAAGTGGTTGGGCACCATTCCTCCTCCCCCCCCAACCCATCCCAAATCCTTATCCTGATCCCTTCCAAATGCTAAATATTCGTAATGGCTTGGCGCTTTCTCCTGATATTTCCTCCTTTAATTGCATGGACGCGTTTATATAAATTTAGTCGGACGATTGCCCTTGTACAGGATGCCACCCAAAACAGTTGACTAACTCCCGAGTATCTAGTTACTGCTAAGTGAACACGAACACAGGTATTAGGTGAAAGGAAACGTGTCAAACTAAATTCTGTCCCGTCCGGGATTCAAACCTGGGATTCCCGATTGTGAGTTTGGAATTGAGAAGATGAAGATAGTGTCATCAGGAAATGATAGAGATTTGATGTTAGACACATTTGCCTGAACAAATTCACAAGAGCCTTGACGACTCTTTAGAGTGATGACTCTCATGAAGGGCCTTGATGACTCTAGAGTGATGACTCTCATGAAGGTCCTTGTGAATTTGTTCATTGATATATCACGTTATTGTGATTCCACTGTGTACATTTGCCTGAATTTACCCGAGGGCCGCTATAGCAGTCATGACTGGAGTGAGGATTTTCCGGCACAACAATGTTCAGTTTAACTTCAACATTATTATTATTATTATTACTATTTTCCTAAGTCAAACAGGCATAAAACATCATCAAATAAAGTCTACCCTGAAGGACGAAAAGAGAAAACCTAGCGTGGTAGAAAATGGTTCTAAATATAGTTTGGGGATGACAATGTTATTCAATGTTACAATTTTCATCGCGTGTTAATTTTCGTGATTTACACACACACACACACACACACACACACACACACACACACACACACACACACACACACACACACACACACACACACATGTACATTAAGGGACTTAAATAGAGGGCTGTGTGTTGTCTGAAGACAGAGTTTGTTATAGTTCTGATACCAGATTTTTGCCGAGTGATGATTTTGGTTTGAGGTAAGTTGCAGTGGCTGAACCCCACGCACAGATAACGTATGTAAGATAGGGATAGATTAGTGTGCAGTATAATGAGAGGAGAGCAGAGTGGGGAACATAATACCTGATTTTAGAAATTATAACGACCGATTTTGAGACTTTGTTTAGCAATGTGTTGTATGTGAGCGCTGAAGTTCAGTCTCTTGTCTATGTATAGGCCAAGGAACTTTCCCTCATTTTTATTGGTAATGTTAACATTGTCCATCTGAAGTTGAATCTGATTTGATGATTAATACCAAATGAAAAAATGTTGAAGGTTTTTTCTATGTTTAGTGGAAGTTTGTTGGTTGATATCCATGAGTGGACTTTTTTAATTCACTGTTGACAATATTATTTAGTGTGTCAGAATAGATTATCGCCAGCAAATAGTATAGGTTTAAGAATGTTAATAACATTTGGCTAATCATTGATGTATATAAGAAATAGGAGAGGTCCCAAGATGCTGCCCTGTGGCACCCCTACTGTCAATGGAAGAGTGGGGGGAGGCTATGCTATTGATGGTTACATATTGGTGTCTGTCACTGAGATAGGAACGAATATAGTCCAGAGCAAAGCCTCGGATACCATAGTTGTGGCGTTTAAGTAAGAGGTAGTTATGGTTTACAGTACATAAGGGCTTTCTCAGGTCAATGAAGAGGCCAATTGGGAACTCGATTATGTCAAGGGCTGTGTAGATAATATATTAAGCAGACTAATAATGGCATCATTGGTACTCCTTTGGGAACGGAAGCCAAACTGGCAGGGACGTAATATGTTGAATTTTACAAAGTAGGACTAGACCTGTTTGTACATAATTTTTCAAATAATTTTGAAAGTATAAGTAGATTTGATATAGATCTGTAATTGTTTATGTCAGCTGTCTCGCCTCCTTTATGAACTGGCGTCACTCTTGCCTTTTTAAAGCAAAGCGTTTCTGAGCTTTTGTTTCTAGGAGGGTTTTGAACTACAGTAATGTCTTGACATTTACGACGGCGGCGGGTAGGTGGTTCCATGGACTTATGACCCTATATGAAAAAGCATCTCCTGTTTTCTGTTCTGCATTGTGGCTTGTAGAGATTGAAGCTGTTGGCCCTTGTATGTGTTATACTTGACGTTTTGAAGTAGTGGTCTGGATTAATATCCTCCCATTGTCTTGCGTTGCATCCTGGGAAATGATTAGCCATTGACCAAGGGCAGTGGTTGTGAGATTTTTGTCTCATTGTATTTTTTTCCAATCCCTTACTCGTCTGTGGACCCCCTGGCAACCACGTTATCGCCTGTGGACCCACTTGCAACCACGTTATCGCCTGTGGACCCCCTAGCAACCACGTTCTCAATTGTGGACCCCCTTGCAACCACGTTCTCAATTGTGGACCACCTTTACCGTCACGTTCTCAATTGTGGACCACCTTGCAACCACGTTCTCAACTGTGGACCACCTTTACCGTCACGTTCTCAACTGTAGACCCCCTTGCAACAAAATAGATCGAGCTAGCAAAATTGACAGTACCCATTGCTGCAACATATATTCGTGTGCCCCAAGTCCTGCATTTTTAATCTCTGTTAAACCTCAGGTGAATGATAAGAGGAGACTTTCAGTTCAACACAGTTCATAAGTGATTTTAATACATTGTATTAGTCTCAAAGATCCCTTGAAATTCTTCCATGGACCCGTGGTGGGGGACCCCACTGACCTACGGCTGAACTTCGATAATCTGAAACACAGACCATCCTGTTCTCTCAACTAGAACGTCTCATTTTGTACGTCATGGTCCCCCCTAGCACACAATTTAAGAAGTACTATAAAGTAGTTACCCACAAATATGCACGTTTTCCATTCATTGGCAGGATAGGTTAGGAGGGTTGCGTGGGGTCGTACGCAAAAAAGTAGTAAACAAAACAATTGTGCTTTCATAATTCCCGTTGTCGAGGACAGGAACCGTCCTTTCGAGGTCCCGCCGGATGCAACCCACAACAGTTTGCTAACTCCCAGGTACCTATTTTACTGCTAGGTGAACAGATGCATCATTTGAAAGGAAACGTGCTTCGGTTGTGAGCTCAGGACGTAGACCGCTATGCTCCAGGAGGATATCGACGAATTCTGGCCTCAATTAATGGCGCTATTGAGTCAGAAATGTTGGGAAGGTGGCCTGAAATAGGTTAAACATCCGACCAATTTGTCAAGCCTTTCAAACTTTTAAATGTCTCGTCGAAAAGTTTCCAAATGAAACAGAGAATTTAATTTAAAACTTCGAGATGAAGAGAAATCTGTAAACAAGGCAATATCACTGACATTACTCATATTTTCTTTTTATATCCAATATATATTATATATATATATATATATATATATATATATATATATATATATATATATATATATATATATATATATATATATATATGTCGTACCTAATAGCCAGAACGCACTTCTCAGCCTACTATTCAAGGCCCGATTTGCCTAATAAGCCAAGTTTTCATGAATTAATGTTTTTTCGTCTACCTAACCTACCTAACCTAACCTAACCTAGCTTTTTTTGGCTACCTAACCTAACCTTACCTATAAATATAGGTTAGGTTAGGTTAGGTAGGGTTGGTTAGGTTCGGTCATATATCTACGTTAATTTTAACTCCAATAAAAAAAAACTGACCTCATACATAGAGAAAAGGGTTGCTTTATCATTTCATAAGAAAAAAATTATAATAAATATATTAATTCAGGAAAACTTGGCTTATTAGGCAAATCGGGCCTTGAATAGTAGGCTGAGAAGTGAGTTCTGGCTACTAGGTACGACATATATATATATATATATATATATATATATATATATGTATATATATATATATATATATATATATGTGTATATGTATATGTATATGTATATGTATATATATATATATATATATATATATATATATATATGTATATGTATATGTATATGTATATGTATATATATATATATATATATATATATATATGTCGTACCTAGTAGCCAGAACTCACTTCTCAGCCTACTATTCAAGGCCCGATTTGCCTAATAAGCCAAGTTTTCCTGAATTAATATATTTACTATAATTTTTTTCTTATGAAATGATAAAGCAACCCTTTTCTCTATGTATGAGGTCAATTTTTTTTTATTGGAGTTAAAATTAACGTAGATATATGACCGAACCTAACCAACCCTACCTAACCTAACCTAACCTATATTTATAGGTAAGGTTAGGTTAGGTAGCCAAAAAAAGCTAGGTTAGGTTAGGTTAGGTAGGTTAGGTAGACGAAAAAACATTAATTCATGAAATCTTGGCTTATTAGGCAAATCGGGCCTTGAATAGTAGGCTGAGAAGTGCGTTCTGGCTATTAGGTACGACATATATATATATATATATATATATGTATATAACTGATATACATATACAGTTGTATTTTCAGTTGTATATAGTCCTGGGGACCATTCAGGCTTGTTTGCATACGTATATGTATATATATATATATATATATATATATATATATATATATATATATATATATATATATATATATATATATATATATATAAATGCGTGTGTGTATATCGCGAAAATAAACACGTGATTAAAAATGTGACAGTGTCAGACCACGGAGGAAAATTGAAACAGGAATTTCCTTAAGTACTTTCGTATATTAATACATCTTCAGAAGGAGTGGTTTTACAGGTCGAGTACTGGACATAAATAGGCAGGATATATATATATATATATATATATATATATATATATATATATATATATATATATATATATATATATATATTGGTGTTGGTGTATACTGGCAGCAGGTTTTCTTTTAAACATGTCTCATTGAATATGACCGCATATTCTGTATTTACTATCTTCTGATTTAGGGCTTCTATCCCTCTAACTATTTTCTTAGCATCAGGGCTTAGCTGAAATAGGAGTTCTCCAAAACTCATGTTCGTAATTTCAAGGTGAAGAAAAGAAGTGAATTACTATAGAATGTATTACACTTATTTATACAATTTGCAAAACGTTTCGAACCTCGATGGTTCATTCTCAAGTGAAAAGAATTTTCAGGACTGGTTGATTTTATACCCGCACTGGGTCAGGTGATAAGACAATAAAGGTGAAAACATGGGGGGATACATAAGGGATAAATTGGGGGTGAAACATAAGAACATAAGAATAGAGGTAACTGCGGAAGGCCTATTGGCCCATACGAGGCAGCTCCAATCTACATACAAAGATTAATCAAGTGTAATTGGTCTGTTATGTTGAACAGTGTCTTCTGTGTTGGCATCGTTATGTTCTGGTCTTGTCCTTACTCTCATGGTGGGTAGAGTAAATAGTTCTGTGATTTGGGTGTTCATGGTTGGTTGTTCTATTCTTATGTGAACAAATATATATATATATATACATGCTGGCTTCCTGTCCCCGATAAGGGAAATTAGACATGTTGATTGAGGGTTTGAGAGCCATAATATGATAAGGTTCTTTTAGGATTTTCAAGGTGCGGTCGACCTCTATCAAAAGGAATTGAGTTATGTGAAAACTCTCACGAAACTGTCTTAAAAATGTAAGTTGATTAACTCGGAGAGTTTTCTAAACGAATGTAATTGGCTGTTTGGTCGGTTTAACTCTGAAAATGTAGTACTGACTTGACCTCAACTAAGGGTTGTGTTTATTTGTAATCAGAAGATTGTGTTCAGGTGACTTCAAGATAATTGTGTTCACTTGACCTTAAGGTGATTGTGTTCACTTGACCTTAAGAATGTTCTGTTCACTTGACCTTAAGAATGTTCTGTTCACTTGACCTCAAGGTGATTGTGTTCACTGAGCCATTATACGACCGTGTTCATTTGGCCTCAAGAGGGTCATCTTGAGATGATTTCGGGGCTTTAAAGTCCCCGCGGCCCGGTCCTCGACCAGGCTTCCACCCCCCAGGAAGCAGCCCGTGACGGCTGACTAACACCCAGGTACCTAATTTACTGCTAGGTAACAGGGGCATAGCGTGAAATAAACTCTGCCCATTGTTTCTCGTCGGCGCCTGGGATTGAACCCAGGATCACAGGATCACAAGTCCCGCGTGCTGTCCGCTCGGCCGACCTCACTTATCACCACGAAACCGTTAACACAAATTATAAATAAAAATGTTCGTCACCCTTTTATGAGGGGGCCTCGTAGCCTGGTGGATAGCGCGCAGGACTCGTAATTCTGTGGCGCGGGTTCGATTCCCGCACGAGGCAGAAACAAATGGGCAAAGTTTCTTTAACCCTGAATGCCTCTGTTACCTAGCAGTAAATAGGTACCTGGGAGTTAGTCAGCTGTCACGGGCTGCTTCCTGGGGGTGGAGGCCTGGTCGAGGACCGGGCCGCGGGGACACTAAAAAGCCTCGAAATCATCTCAAGATAACCTCAAGAAGATAACTATGGTTTGCTGCAATTCTCAGTCATGATGCTGCATGATTTTTTTTGTTCTTCAATTTTGATTGCAATTTTACGCTCTATTTCCCCTACATAGACTTCGTTGTAATATCTGCAAGGTAATATATACACGGCTCCCGGACTTCTATAATCTACTCTATTCTTACAAAGCCCTTCCCCCTAATTGTATTAGGGGAATTGAAAGCAATTTTTGTGTCTTGTATCAATTGCTTTCTGGGTCAGTTTATTTAATAGAGGCTTATATGGTAATTTCATGAGTGGTTTCTTATCAGGATTCTTTCGGTTTTAGTGTAATAAAGGGTGTACTGATAATGTAATTAGTAGTTGGCTAATACTTTAATAATGCTTTATCTTTGATATTTGTAATGTGTTATTGAAGAAATCAACTTGTATTTCTTTCAACGCCGTGGCTAATTAGTGGCTTTGTATAAATTCTACAATTATTTAGGCCTATTATAAATGTAAACTGTAACACATACACTATATTTTTTCTATAAACATAATTATCATTTTTTATTATTGGAGAGCGCTTAGCTCTATTTCAACTAGAGCCTAAAAGGACGGTACGATAACCTCCTCGCGCATCCTTCTCTGGCCGCGGTGCTGCCAGAGTCACGACCAACCATTCACTTACTTACTTGGCTTGTGTTTCTATCGGGAGTTAGTGTGCCTGGTGCCTTCATGGTGACTAGTGGTTCTACACACTTAGCACTCACTAGCAGTATAAACAGCACTCGCTAGCAGAACAAGCATCATTCAATATACACAAATACTTAGTTTCAAAGGACTGAATCAATTAATAACTGTTGGTGAATGACTATACGTAGCTAATCAACTTAGTTTACAAATTTAAAGTGCAAAGTACATTATTGCCAAAAAGTAATGATGATAGCCTAATTATTGTCCATTTATAAAAATTTGTTTCGATAATAAAGTATTGTGATTAAACGCTCTTATAAAAAAAACTGTTTTCAGAGTTTGTGTTGTGTTTCAGAAACTGTTTCTGAAAACTCCCCTAAGAAGTTCAACACAGTGGAACTATACTGGGCAGCAGGGGTAAAAAAACAGCGCCAGAATTATATATATACACACACGACTCTCCTGAGGTTAAGTGAAGGATCTTCTCTACAAGAACACTTCCTTCGACAAGTTCTTCATCTCAGAGAGCCTTGCTGGGTGGCCAAGGCTAGCAGGAGGCTTTCTTTAAGAGGAGGTAAGTTTCTGTATTATTGGTATAGGGGGAGGGGAGGATATAAGGCTTTATTTAGTTACCAATCACGATAGGTTTATTAAAGCCTATCATTATGGGAGGGTTATTGAAGTCTATCATTATGGGAGGGTTATTGAAGTCTATCATTATGGGAGGGTTATTGAAGCCTATCATTATGGGAGGGTTATTGAAGTCTATCATTATGGGAGGGTTATTGAAGCCTATCATTATGGGAGGGTTATTGAAGCCTATCATTATGGGAGGGTTATGGAAGCCTATCATTATGGGAGGGTTATGGAAGCCTATCATTATGGGAGGGTTATTGAAGACTATCATTATGGGAGGGTTATGGAAGCCTATCATCATGGGAGGGTTATTGAAGTCTATCATTATGGGAGGGTTATTGAAGTCTATTATTATGGGAGGGTTATTGAAGTCTATCATTATGGGAGGGTTATGGAAGCCTATCATTATGGGAGGGTTATGGAAGCCTATCATTATGGGAGGGTTATTGAAGTCTATCATTATGGGAGGGTTATTGAAGTCTATCATTATGGGAGGGTTATTGAAGTCTATCATTATGGGAGGGTTATTGAAGTCTATCATTATGGGAGGGTTATGGAAGCCTATCATTATGGGAGGGTTATTGAAGTCTATCATTATGGGAGGGTTATTGAAGTCTATCATTATGGGAGGGTTATTGAAGCCTATCATTATGGGAGGATTATTGAAGCCTATCATTATGGAAGGGTTATTGAAGCCTATCATTATGGGAGGGTTATTGAAGCCTATCATTATGGGAGGGTTATTGAAGCCTATCATTATGGGAGGGTTATTGAAGTCTGTCACTATGGGAGGGTTATTGAAGCCTATCATTATGGGAGGGTTATTGAAGCCTGTCATTATGGGAGGGTTATTGAGGATTATTGACTCAAATGACATATAATTGCAATCATATAATTTACAATTAAAACATTATACAATTGGCTGTTGAGTGCTGGTGTTGACTTTTTGATGTGTAGGTCCTCGCTGATGTCGAGTCGCCTGCTATCGCTCTATCTATCAATGATTTCTATGTTGCTTGTTAAGTTTTCTCTGGTGATGGTCTGGTTGTGAGAGGAGATTATATGTTCCTTGATGGAGCCCTGTTGTTTGTGCATTGTTAATCGCCTAGAAAGAGACGTTGTTGTCTTGCCTATATACTGAGATCTTTGAGGCTGACAGTCCCCAAGTGGGCATGTGAAGGCATTATATATATATATATATATATATATATATATATATATATATATATATATATATATATATATATATATATATATATATATGGTTTTTTGTTTCCAACGTCTAATCCTTTACTTAATTTCCAGCATTACACCTCCACTGCCATTTATCAGTGTACTTACCGTAATTAGGACGTTCAAGTTACCTTGCCATTTGTCACGCTAATGGTGCCGAGGCATTGTTATGTAGCCTGACCTTACTTAAAAGTACGCCCCCCTATGTCGGTAATTCATTGCATAATTGTTTTATTAAGTGTAAGCAGTTATGCACATATGTCGTACCTAATAGTCAGAACGCACTAGTTGGTATGGTAACTAGTGCATAATACACACACACACACACACACACACACACACACACACACACACACACACACACACACACACACACACACACACACACACACACACACACAGACAGGAGGCACTGAACTACAGGCCAGTGTCCCTAACCTGCATACCATGCAAGCTGATGGAGAAGATTGTGCGAAAAAAACTAGTGGAGCATCTGGAGCGAAGGAACTTTGTAACACAGCATCAACATGGGTTCAGGGATGGCAGGTCCTGCCTCACAGGGTTACTTGAATTCTACGACCAGGCAACAAAAATAAGGCAAGAAAGAGAAGGGTGGGCAGACTGCATATTTTTGGATTGTCAGAAAGCCTTTGATACAGTACCACACAAGAAGCTAGTGCGAAAGTTGGAGATGCAGGCTGGGGTGAGAGGGAAGGTACTCCGGTGGATAGAGGAATACCTAAGCAACAGGAGACAACGAGTCTGTGTGAGGGGTGAGGCCTCAGATTGGCGAGACGTCACAAGTGGAGTCCCGCAGGGGTCAGTCCTTGGACCTATACTGTTTCTGGTATATGTAAATGATCTCCCAGAGGGTATAGATTCGTTCCTCTCAATGTTTGCCGACGATGCAAAAATTATGAGGAGGATTGAAACAGAGGATGATAGTAGGAGGCTACAAGATGACCTGGATAGACTGAGTGAATGGTCCAACAAATGGCTGTTGAAGTTCAACCCGAGTAAATGCAAAGTAATGAAACTAGGCAGTGGAAACAGGAGGCCAGGCACAGGATACAGAATAGGAGATGAAGTACTTAATGAAACAGACAGAGAGAAAGATCTAGGAGTTGATATCACACCAAACCTGTCTCCTGAAGCCCACATAAAGAGAATAACGTCTGCGGCATATGCGAGGCTGGCTAACATCAGAACGGCGATCAGGAACCTGTGTAAGGAATCATTCAGAATCTTGTACACCACATATGTAAGACAAATCCTGGAGTATGCGGCCCCAGCATGGAGCCCGTACCTTGTCAAGCACAAGACGAAGCTGGAAAAAGTCCAAAGGTATGCTACTAGACTAGTCCCAGAACTAAGAGGCATGAGTTATGAGGAAAGGCTGCGGGAAATGCACCTCACGACACTGGAAGACAGAAGAGTAAGGGGGGACATGATCACAACCTACAAAATCCTCAGGGGAATCGACCGGGTAAACAAGGATGAACTATTCAACACTGGTGGGACGCGAACAAGGGGACACAGGTGGAAGCTGAGTACCCAAATGAGCCACAGAGACGTTAGAAAGAACTTTTTCAGTGTCAGAGTAGTTAGTAAATGGAATGCATTAGGAAGTGATGTGGTGGAGGCTGACTCCATACACAGTTTCAAATGTAGATATGATAGAGCCCAATAGGCTCAGGAATCTGTACACCAGTTGATTGACGGTTGAGAGGCGGGACCAAAGAGCCAGAGCTCAACCCCCGCAAGCACAATTAGGTGAGTACAATTAGGTGAGTACACACAGAAAAGTGTAAGGTGATGAAATTAGGCGAAGGGAGCAGGAGGCTGAACACAAGGTATCATCTGGGAGGGGAAATCCTGCAAGAGTCAAATAGAGAGAAGATCTGGGGGTTGATATCACACCGAACCTGTCCCCAGAGGCCCACATCAAAAGAATATCATCAGCGGCATATGCTAGACTGGCCAACATAAGAACTGCCTTTAGAAACTTGTGTAAGGAATCTTTCAGAACCCTGTATACCACTTATATAAGACCAATCCTGGAGTATGCAGCTCCAGCCTGGAGTCCATACCTAGTTAAACACAAGACAAAGTTAGAGAAGGTTCAGCGGTATGCCACCAGGCTCGTCCCGGAACTGAGAGGATTGAGCTACGAGGAAAGGCTAAAGGAGCTGAACCTCACATCCCTGGAAAACAGAAGAGTAAGGAGAGACATGATAACCACCTACAAAATTCTCAGGGGAATTGACAGGGTGGACAAAGACAAACTCTTCAGCACGGGTGGGACACGAACAAGGGGACACAGGTGGAAACTTAGTACCCAGATGAGCCACAGAGACGTTAGAAAGAATTTTTTCAGTGTCAGAGTAGGTAATAAATGGAATGCATTAGGCAGTGATGTGGTGGAGGCTGACTCCATACACAGTTTCAAATGTAGATATGATAGAGCCCAATAGGCTCAGGAATCTGTACACTAGTTGATTGACAGTTGAGAGGCGGGACCAAAGAGCCAGAGCTCAACCCCCACAAGCACAAATAGGTGAATTCACACACACACACACACACACACCACACACACACACACACACACACACACACACACACACACACACACACACACACACACACACACACACACACACACACACACACACACACAGATACATCCAAGAAGCAGCCCGTAACAGATGTCTAACTCCCAGATACCTGTATATTTCTAGATGAACAGGCGCATCAGGGTGAAAGAAACTCTGTGCCTATTTGTTTCCGCCTCCGCCGGGAAACGAACCCGTCCCATTAGGACTACGACCCCCCAAGCGCTCTCCACTCAACCACGAGGCCCCCTCCCCAAGTTTCCAAATTTCACACACTGTGTATGTATATATATGTGTGTATGTGTGTGTGTGTGTGTGCAATTACCTAAGTGTAGTTACAGGATGAGAGCTACTGCTCGTGGTGTCCCGTCTTCCCAGCACTCTTTGTCATATAAGGTGTGTGTGTGAGTATACATATAAACATACCATTATACAAATGTGTGTGTGTGTGTGTGATATTGAGAAGAAACTCCTGAGTCTCATCCTGCCACATTACCTCACGACAAGCAGGTTGCCCAACCATCTCCCCTCCCACCTGTGACCTGGACGCCTAAGGTGAAACACAGCACCCATCTCCCATACCCAGGTGCCCTGAGG
This sequence comes from Procambarus clarkii, assembly GCF_040958095.1. NCBI lineage: Eukaryota > Metazoa > Arthropoda > Malacostraca > Decapoda > Cambaridae > Procambarus > Procambarus clarkii. Next base: position 17,575,920 of record NC_091238.1, read on the forward strand.
AGGAGACGAGCAGCAAAGGCTTTAACACAGCGTGTTACACAACCCTCAGCCCGCCCGCTGGGGAGGTGCTCTTGCTGCACTTTGATGGTAAAAGCCGTTTTGTTGCTCGCCTCCAAAATCAATTACCGATTGAGAATGGAACTGCTCGCAATTTGTAACATTTCCACCTCTACCCACACTGCTACGTCTGCTAGATCCCTCAGGGAACTCTTGGATATACCAGGGGACTTAGATATACCAGGGGACTGTTAGATATACCAGGGGACTGTTAGATATACCAGGAGAGTGTCAGATGTGAGGGCATGGATGGTGCAGATGGTGACATCAGCCAGCTACACACGTCACACTCCTTCACTATAGCGGTAGTGAAGGGTGAGCCATATTTGTTTACTATGACTGCGTGTTTCTTAAGCGAAAACTTTCTTCGGCACTACTGGTGAAGCCATTTGTGGGTGTTGCCCCTCTCGCGGGTGGCCCCGTGGCCCGGTGAGGGTGGTCTCCTGTGCCCCGCCCACGGGCGGGTGTGGGTGGCGCCGCCCATAGGCGGGTGTGGGTGGCGCCGCCCACAGGCGGGTGTGGGTGACTTTTGCTCTGCACTCCTGCCTGCTGTAATGGTGCTCAAACGAATTACATCCATGTGGTTTCGTCACCTGTGTGTTGGCCATTCATAGAGTCTGTTATGGTGGCAGACACATAGACTGCCTTATTTAGACCTGCAGCTGATCGCCTAACTGCTCTGTCAAGCAATGGTGAGATCCCGGATCTAGTCTCCAAAAATATATACATTTAAATGCCAGCCTCGGCACTGTCATCCTCCTGCCCCGGGATGCAACAAGGGAATATGGACCTTAAAGAATGCCACGAGGATATTAAATATATCCTAAAATCTCCAAGGATATTGTGTTCGTGTGGTCGATACGCTGATGCGACTCTCACGGTCGCAAAGTGCTTCTCCCCAAGTGATTTTTGCCCCATTGTCATGATGTGCTGTCGATGTAAACTTTTCGAACGAATGGTTAAAAGCCTCATGTGGTTTTTGGAACATTAATAATGACTCTTTTTCTCAATTTGACTTTTGCATGTGTCGCTGCATTGACTTCCACCCCTAGTCAACTTGGAAAATTACATTCATACTGTCTTTGATACAAATATATCCTTTGTTGTTATTTTTTTTATCTAGAAAAGACTTATAACACTACTTGGAGATGAAATATTTTAGCTAAACTTCATACTTATCGCCTTCGTGACAATCTCTCAATTTGTCTTCAACGCTTCTCCTCTTGTTGATTGTTTAGAGTGCGACTTGGTACACTTTCCTCTGACGCTTTTCAGTAGTACGGAGGTGTACCCCAGGGTAGTGTTTTAAGTCCTTCCTAATGATTTTCCTCTCCCTCTCCGCTGAAGGATTCTCAGCCCTCCTTGAAGGCGACCTCACTCTTGTCGCGGTCACGGCTTCTCCGTCCAACGCTGACCCCAACTAGCAATTGTTAGCTCGTCCTCCCGTGCTACCAGTCACAACTTGAACTTCTCCCCAATTAAGACTTGTGATTGGACTTGTATCGGGAAAGCGTGTCATTGCTCATCTCCCTTTTGTCGCTCGATGGCACTCCGCCTCCTGGCACAGGAGGCAGGTTGATTGACGGTTGAGAGGCGGGACCAAGGAGCCAGAGCTCAACCCCCGCAAGCACAAGTAGGTGAGTACAAGTAGGTGAGTACATGTGTGTAAGAAGCGGCTGGTAATGGCTCTGGCGAGGCCCTCCACCGACCAGACATACATGAATACATAGAGTTAGATTAGCATTTTAAAAGCACTACAATCACCTTCTGTAGTTGATTGTTCAATAAATCCCCTGTTTAGCAGATCTCTAACCATGTCCATGGAGTACAGAAGAAAATGTATATATGCTGGTTAGCATTGTAAATGTGTGGCCACGTCTGTGGTAACAAAATAATAATAATAATAATAATAATAATAATAATAATAATAATAATAATAATAAACAACAGACACTCTTAAATCACTGGGTATTTAA
>NC_091238.1:17580452-17587952 GCF_040958095.1 Procambarus clarkii
AAAGAGAGAGAGAGAGAGAGAGAGAGAGAGAGAGAGAGAGAGAGGGAGAGAGATGGGGCTGTGAGAAAGAGAGAGAGAGAGAGAGAGAGAGAGAGAGAGAGAGAGAGAGAGAGAGGGAGAGAGATGGGGCTGTGAGAAAGAGAGAGAGAGAGAGAGAGAGAGAGAGAGAGAGAGAGAGAGAGAGAGAGAGAGAGAGAGAGAGAGAGAGATGGGGCTGTGAGAAAGAGAGAGAGAGAGAGAGAGAGAGAGAGAGAGAGAGAGAGAGAGAGAGAGAGAGAGAGAGAGAGAGAGAGATGGGGCTGTGAGAAAGAGAGAGAGAGAGAGAGAGAGAGAGAGAGAGAGAGAGAGAGAGAGAGAGAGGGAGAGAGATGGGGCTGTGAGAAAGAGAGAGAGAGAGAGAGGGAGGGAGAGAGATGGGGCTGTGAGAAAGAGAGAGGAGGGGAGAGAAGAGAGAGTGGATAGTAGAGAGGGAGAAAGGAGAGAGAGAGAGAGAGGGAAAGGAAATCTTCCAGAGTAACAAAAGCAGTGAATATATATATATTCACTGTATCAAGCTTTCTACTTATATATATATATATATATATATATATATATATATATATATATATATATATATATATATATATATATATATTAGTATATTTTGGTAGCAGTCTTTCCTGTAGACATATATTATTAAATATGACCGAAAAAGTAAGATTAATAATTCTAACACGAATTTTCTCAATCTTTCGTACATTACGCTTCACTGTTGGAGGTAAATCAAAAATCAATTCTCCAAAATTCATTTTTATTTCTAGTCTGACGCGACACGGGCGCGTTTCGTAAAACTTATTACATTTTCAAAGACTTTAGTTCACAAATACACAACTGATTAGAACTTACGTATCTCCGATTTTATATCTACATTTGAGTGAGGTGGGATTTTACTAGGATTTCTTAGAAATCCTAGTAAACAACACAGAAATCATCGATAGATACAGCGATAGCAGGCGGCTTGACGTTGCGAGGCACTACACATCAAGAAGTCAACACCAGCAATCAACAGCCAATTATTGCACAACTATATTCTACCCACCTCAAGACTCCGCTCCAATATAGAAGCATCAAGAAATATGGACCAATAGGCTTTCTACAAACACTTCTATTCAATACCCATTGTTTGTGTTCTGTCTTGTGTTGATACTTTTAATACCCTATTAATATCCCCTCTTGTTCTGTCTTGTGTTAATGCCACATCACCCCTCCCACCTCACTCAAATGTAGATATAAAATCGGAGATACGTAAGTTCTAATCAGTTGTGTATTTGTGAACTAAAGTCTTTGAAAATGTAATAAGTTTTACGAAACGCGCCCGTGTCGCGTCAGACTAGAAATAAAAATGAATTTTGGAGAATTGATTTTTGATTTACCTCCAACAGTGAAGCGTAATGTACGAAAGATTGAGAAAATTCGTGTTAGAATTATTAATCTTAATTTTTCGGTCATATTTAATATATATATATATATATATATATATATATATATATATATATATATATATATATATATATATATATATATAAGTAGAAAGCTTGATACAGTCCTGTTATTTACCGTCATTAATACTTCCGAGAGCCACTCCAATCAGCATTTAATTTTATAAATATGTTAAGAGGCGTGTTCGCAGTTCTAGAATAGTGTGTTCTTTACGGTAGACTCGTATTCTTTCTGAAAACATTCTTGCCCCTTATAAAATGCTTCTCTATCGTAAAACTGTCAGAATAACAAGGATAATTTATTGTGTAAAACTCGTTCTCAACTCCAGGCAAGAATAATGGTTCTTCTTTTAAAATATTCAATAACTATTGCTTTCATAATATTATTTTCGAAAATGATCTGTCAAGAAAAAGAATAAATGAAACTGACGATGATCTATTGGTTCATACGAGGCGGCTCCTATTGGTTCATACGAGGCGGCTCCTATTGGTCCATACCAAGCAGCTCCTATTGGTCCATACGAGGCAGCTCCAATTGGTTCATACGAGGCGGCTCCTATTGGTCCATACCAGGCAGCTCCTGTTGGTCCATACGAGGCAGCTCCTATTGGTCTATACGAGGCAGCTCCTATTGGTCCATACGAGGCAGCTCCTATTGGCTCATACGAGGCAGCGCCTATGGGTCCATACGAGGCAGCTCCTATTGGCCCATACGAGGCAGCGCCTATTTATATCCACCCAAATTCATTCATATATATGTCTAACCTGCGCTTGAAACAATCCGGCGATCACACGCCTATTATTTGGTCCAGATTGAAAAAAAAGAACGGAAAATTAACTTGTGAACTACATTTTAGTAAGCCCAAGCTTAATTTAGATATGCTAATTTTAAAAATCCTATTTTAGATATGCTAATTTTTAGGGCATAACTTACACGCAACTTTGGGTATCAGAGGAGAAAGTTGTTTCATGATTTTGTTTTATTTGTGGACTTTGAAGGATCTAAGTTAGACGAAGTTGGTCAAAGTTTTCCCCAATTGCAGGTAATACGTTGGTCTGACGATACGTTGTGACGCATCTGACGCTTTGACAGCATTAATTGGTGACGTTAGTTACCAACTAACTGATCAACATTGATCAGCCAGTTAATCACTAGCTGATCAGTGGATGCTGACAGCATCAGATGGTGATGGCGGACTCAACTGATGCTGACAGAATTAGTTGATGAGTCTGAGAGAGTGAAATACAGCCTGTCTACCCCTGGTGTTGGATAGGTAATATGGGATAGGTGGGATAGTGATAGGTAGACCCGTCCACAGGTACCCACGGTAGAGCGTTCACTATCACACTAGAGGTCACCCCACATCTGACTAACCTCCCTAAACCTGCATATATATATATGCAGATTGTGGATCAGTTATTGCACACATCTGCTCTTCCCTCCTTTCCCTTGTTCTGAATATTCCTTTTAGTTTTCTTGCGTATGTGGAGTATACTGTGTTGTATAGGTTGTATTTGGAGCATACTATGTGTATGCTCCAAATACAACAGCCTGTTACGTGTTGTATAAACGTAACGATACAACATGTATAAAATAATATTTGCGCTTATATTGGGTGTATATTAGGCGTATAAAATGATGCACAGGCTTCGTGGAACAGTCAGGTCGTGGGCGTGTACAATTGTATAGGTGGGAGTATGGGCAGGGTGTTGTAGGACGTATAGATTTAGCGATACAGTACACGTGGGTGTATAAATTTGTAATTCTAATTTCATTACGGAGCCAATTGTTTCATGTTAATCCTGGAGCTGCCAACATTTTTATTGCTAATCTCTATATTAGAAATATTAGAATTTCCAGTGTAATTTTTAATTTTATATATATATATATATATATATATATATATATATATATATATATATATATCCCTTAATATTGACGGCTCTATCCAGGATATGTTTATGGACATTCACTAGCCCCCGTCCACAGGGACGGCTTACAGGCACACGTGTCCACTGATCCCTAGTCCGTGATTCAGGTCGTTCCCTTACCAGCCCGGCCTACTGCCCTCATTGGCTCTACCTGGTTCAGTCTGCCTGACTGGACGAGGTTCACACACTGGCCTGGTCTGGTCCACTCTGGCTTGGTCCACACTGGCCGGCCTGGTCCACTCTGGCTTGGTCCACACTGGCCGGCCTGGTCCACTCTGGCTTGGTCCACACTGGCCGGCCTGGTCCACTCTGGCTTGGTCCACACTGGCCGGCCCGGTCCACTCTGGCTTGGTCCACACTGGCCGGCCTGGTCCACTCTGGCTTGGTCCACACTGGCCGGCCTGGTCCCCTCTGGCTTGGTCCACAATGGCCGGTCTGGTCCCCTCTGTTTTTAAGCTAAGGGGGAAGGGGGGCCCCGACTGTGCTCAATATAAGGGTTGGATCATGTATTGAGGAGCTGTCGATGCCTCTCGCATTAATCATAGATGGTTAAAAATAATGCCAAAAGCGTTCCACATGGGTGGTGGCAAGCCCAGGTGAACACGGGGATGTTATAGTGCACGTCTGAGCTTGTAACACGGGTCAACAAACACTAATCCGGATCAGGTTTAATTCAGTTATGCTTGATAAAAATGCGATGCGTCTGGAGACATCATGGGATACCTGTGGCGTATAGAGGTTTTGATCCCGTGTTAGGTGTTTATCATTTGTTATGTAGACCATTCTAAAGTGATCCCTCCTTATTGTGGGCTCTCATGGTGTGGCGGTTGAATCACTGTCTCTTGTTTAGTGGCCCGTGTTTGAGTCTCCGATTGTCCAAGTGATTGAAATGTTATTACTCGCACTATTGTTGTTTGCACCATGTATGTATGTATTTAAGTATGTAAACACGTCAAAAATATTGCTTATTTCCCCGTTGTTGACAGCTTGAGTAGCACCAGTTTATTACCAGTGTAAATCTTGCCTGTTCAAGACACTTGCGTCTTGAACATGCCCTTATACTCCTGGGGTTTAGCGTTTAATAAGTCCTTCTGCAGCTTGCCTGCTGTTTCTCTGATATCATCTTTGTCCAAAATAACCTTTATAAACTTGAGAAAATACAGATATTGCAAGAGGAAAAGCTACATATTTAAATACACATAATTTGGTATGAAAAAGTATTAAAGAAAAATCGTTTCTTTTCCATGAACGTTAGTAGTTGCAGTGTGTAGTTGAATGCGGATGGAGACGTCCGTAGACTTTAGTGATCTGCTACATAACTTTCATCATTGAACTTGACTGTAATGAGAAGGTCCATCTTCAGGTTACTTTGAGATGATTTCGAGGCTTAGCGTCCCCGGCCCGGTCATCAACCAAACCTCCTTTTTGTTACAACCCCCACCAGGAAGCAGCCCGTAGCAGCTGTTATCCAGATGATAACAGCTGCTATTCATAGATTATAACAGATTCATAGTTATCCAGATGATAACTATGACATAACTACGTTTGAAATAACAAATGCACTAACGAAAGGTGAGGCTACCTCTCCTGGAGAGGGCGCCATAACATACAATACCATGAGAATACTGGCTGATCTACCAAATAGTCCTAAGCTAGAACAACCGTGGACATCTTCAAATGTAAGCTAGATAGTTTTCTTCAAGAAATGCCTAATCAACCGGGCAGTGGTGGATATGTGGGCCTGCTCCAAACAACAGCCTGTTGGACCAAGCTCTCACAAGTCAAGCCTGGCCTCGAGCCGGGCTTGGGGAGTGGAAGATTTCCCAGAACCCCATCAAGCAAATAGAAGTGTTTAATGACAGCCTGAGCCTGGGTTCCCCGCTCGGCATGGGAACGTCTCAGCTGTTTTAACAAAATCGAAGAAATACAGAATGAAACTATGAGGGTGTTTCTTGGTGCCCCAAGATTCACAGCACTCATTAACACGAGGGAAGATCTAAAGTTTTCCAACCATACTAGAGAGAATCATACAAGTCAACATCATACAAGCACCATTATGAAAAGCTACGATTTGTTTACATCTGAAATCTATGTACATAGCCAGCACAAAACATTCACCAGACTGTTCTCAAGATTAGGCTCGGCTATAGCTTCCTGTAGGAGGAGGCTACAGGTAATGGATGTTCCAATCCTCTGCACTCCAGGTGCAAGTTCTGTGAGCAGGAACTACGTCATGGATCACAGAATGCATTATTGAATGCTCAGCCATTAGATCATTCAGACCTGCCGGCAGGAGGTACCTGGAGCTTTTGCAATCACTTTATTACCTCTCGTGGTCTTCAGGATATCTTCATAATACATCCAAATTTGCCAGCGATCATATAGCTCTTTATGACTAACCATCCTGCGAGATGAGGATGATTTAGTATGTCGTAACTAGCTCTGGGGGCATTATATAACCCTTCAATATAGTCTACCGTACTTGCCTGAATCGAGATCTTCCTCAATGTGATGATTAAAAAACTGCTTTAGGATGCATCCTATTTTGAAGATCTGATGAGTGATTAATGGTAAATTGTTGAGCTCAGATATTAGCATTAATGTTGAAACATAGATGAAATTAGATGGAAAATAAATGAAAAATATGAAAACAATAAACCTAGATGAAAAATGAAATAATAATATATATAATTAATAATTAATAACAATATAATTAATATAATATATAATATAATTATCGACCACTTTTTCTATCGTGGTCGAGGAGCATATTAAAGTAAGAAGATAAGAATAAAGGAAAGTAAAGAAGGCTTATTAGTCCCTTCAAGACAGTTGTTTATACCCACCAACCTCGGTTACTGAGTCCTACGGATTTGTTAAACATTACTCTGTCAGTAACGTTTAAATTCTGCAAGAAATTATGTTCTCAGGCTTACAGTTGATTAGGCTAGCGTGCTTCAGTAATTATTGACAAATTAGGTTCAGTTTTTATTAAATTAGTTCAGATGCAGCATTTTCAAATTGTATTTACAGGTGAGTCGGGTATAATTGTTGTGTTTCTGATGATTAAACAGTGTCTCTCTCTGTCTCTGTCTGTCTCTGTCTGTTTCTGTCTGTCTGTCTGTCTCTCTCTCTCTCTCTCTCTCTCTCTCTCTCTCTCTCTCTCTCTCTCTCTCTCTCTCTCTCTCTCTCTCTCTCTCTCTCTCTCTCTCTCTCTCTCTCTCTCACGCCGTGATAAAATCCAGAGAGTTGCTTGTTTAGTGTCCACCAATTAAGGCTACAACACGAGTTTCACGTAATTAAAAGCCGTATTGGAAGCAGGAGCTTGCTTTCCCCCGCCAGGCCTATGTTGTCAGTTCCTGCCTCGCTGTGTGTTCCTCCTGGTGCCCCACACCACGTGTGCGCCATTAGCACATGTGTGGGTCATTAAAACATGTGTGGGGCATTAGCACACCGGGGGTAGCGATGGCTCCTGTGGTCACTTGTGCGGGTGGCTCACATTGCAAAGAACATTTAGTCCCAATATACCTTTCAAGGAACATTAGGCTCCTACCTTACAAAGACTGAATAGAAACTCTTAAAATTCCCTGGAAAAGCTTTTGAGTTATCGCATGATTGACGTCTATAAATGAAGGGAAGATGTTTAATTAGGCAGATATAAATATTTTGATTTAAGAAAAGGTGAATTTAAACAAGAGCAGGTAACATCACAGAAGGTAATTAACAGGTAAGTATAAAATACAAGGTTGGTTAAATTCATACATGGCGGGGGGGAGAGGGGGGGGGAAGGGTTGTGTGTTCTCAACCAATGAGCGACCGTTCTCGTGTATTTTGGTTTGTATTGGCTCTGATTATTGCGTATAAATAGGCCTACGCCTAACTACTATGAGTCAGGTGGAACGCGCAGTCATCAATGCTCGCAGACAAGCGTTGCACGAGCGTCTAGGGAGACGTTGGCCCTCGACAATTGCACGTGGTGCAATTGTCTGTAGTTTTATCGGTCACGGCGGAGCCCTCAGCGAGGCTCTGATTGTACCTCGCAAGTTGCTTAATGGACTAGAACAACAATCCCAAGACGACCCCAGTGTTT
>NC_091238.1:17592952-17672952 GCF_040958095.1 Procambarus clarkii
CGAGTAATCACCGTAGCGGGCACAGTAACCATGAGAGACTCTGACACAGCACAAGCCCTACAAGCCAAACACCCTCCGCACAGCTCCAGGCGAAAACAGTGTTCCACCAGTCATTACCACCACCACTGGAACCTCTATATGTTGACGAATCCCTGTTTCATAGAGCAGCGAAGTCCTCGTCCTCTGGATTAGCAAGTAAGTTTACCTGTCTAAGGTCCAATCACACTCCTAGGGACCCCAATCATCCACAGCCTGTGGTTTACCCAATAGCTCGTGAATACATGGAGGGATAGATAGATATTGCAACACAATCGCTAACGGCGCAGTAATAGCTCTCACCGGCTTCAAAACAAGTGAATAACACATGCAGCCTGTTAGTTAACGGGGGAGAAGATACACAGAGGTCTAATTACCCAGAGGACAGGTTGAGGGTCAAGCACTAACACAACATGCACTGCACTCCATTGTTGCTTACCCTTCTCGCCTGTCAATAGTGCATGGGGGGGGGGGGGAAACACGCAAGGATAGACTACATTAATACCCGCTGCAACCCGTTCTCTCTCTCTACTACTACGTCGCAATTTTGACCTATAAGTATCCTAAGGCCCCTCCCGCCAAAATTCTGATTCACAGCGGCTCGGAAAATTGACGTGATGTTCCGTTTTCTGTTCTGTGGGTCCGGGGTTAGGTTCTGGCAAGTTAGTACATCAGTTTTGTGACGTTGTGGACGCCCGAGAGGACGGGCTAAATAGCCATGTAAGGGTGAGAGGCTGGACCATGCTTCCCGTCCTCTCTCTTACACACACACACACACACACACACACACACACACACACACACACACACACACACACACACACACACACACACACACAGTTGGTCTGTCCAAAGAGCCAATGAGAATCATTTGATCATGATTAATAGGAAATCCATAATTCAAAGTTATTATTTAAAAGTTTTAAGTTTAAGCAACTGCTGCTTCTTGAGCAGTGAAGAGAGATGTGGAGCTGGGAACTTTTATTTAAAATGTTGTAAAAGTTCTTTTAGAGGTTTGGTACTCTGTCAGATAGTTCTCTCTCTCTCTCTCTCTCTCTCTCTCTCTCTCTCTCTCTCTCTCTCTCTCTCTCTCTCTCTCTCTCTCTCTCTCTCTCTCTCTCTCTCTCTCTCTCTCTCTCTCTCTCCCTCTCTCTCTCTCTCTCTCTCTCTCTCTCTCTCTCTCTCTCTCTCTCTCTCTCTCTCTCTCTCTCTCTCTCTCTCTCTCTCTCTCTCTCTCTCTCATCCAGCCGTAACTTCTGACCATAATCAGGCTGTTCAAATCCTCATTGTATTCATACCAAGGCTCACTGGAACAATGAAACCTCCTTAAACACTCAATAGTTTACTGGTAAACCTCCTTAACACACAATAGTTTACTGGGAACCTCCTTAAGCACACAATCACCAAGTCTTACAGCCAGGAGAGCCCTTGTCCGTCACGTAGTCTCATTTTTCCCCCAGGAGGACAGAGCCTCGATCAACCAGTCTTGTCAGTGAGAACGCGTCAGGCAGGACGAACAACATCTCGCTCAAGGACAATTCACCCGGATATTTCCGAATTAGTGATCTCTTTGAGAAAAGCAACTCCCACCCCCCTTTTACCCCTCTTTTTCCCCTTTTTCCCCCTCTTTTCCCCCCTTTTTCCCCTCTTTTCCCCTCCCCCCCAAGGCCTTGTCGAGCCCAAGGGTCTGAGGAAGAGAACAGAGGTGACACTATTTTAACTTTTTTGTTTTTCAAGAGATTTGGTTTCGTGGTTCAGTTTGTGTGAATTATTGAGTGTTTTCTAAGTAGGTCAGTGATGATGTTCTTAGCTGATGTTGAAAAGAATATTTTTGGTCTTGATGATGTGTATGTATACATAAGAGCGTCTGGTGGCTGAGTGGACAGCACTCGGGTTTCGTAGTCTTGTGGATTAGGGGGATCGATCGCCGGCGATGGCGGGAACAAATGGGTAGAGTTTGTTTCGTTCTGATGCTTCCTGTTACCTAGCAGTAAATAGGTACCTGGGGGTTAGATAGGTGTTATGGGCTGCTTCCTGTGTGTGTGTGTGTGTGTGTGTGTGTGAAAAAAAAGATTGATCGTTGATTGACAGTTGAGAGACGGGCCGAAAGAGCAGAGCTCAACCCGCGCAAGCACAACTAGGTGAATACACACACACACACACACACACACACACACACACACACACACACACACACACACACACACACACACACACACACACACACTATATGCATCAGAGCGCGTGAACATCTAAACTTTTCTTACAATCTTGGAGGTTTTAATCTGAGTTTTCACATGGGCGAATCACGTGTAAATAACAAACTTGGTAAAATTGAAATTCTTTCCGCATTAAGAAGGGACTAAGTAAAGCCTCTGAGACGAGCCGAATATGTTTCTCGGTAGGACGAGGCAAACACTGGTTTGTGGAGTTTGTTAAGTGCAGCCCTTTGTTTTGTGTCTTGCTGTTGAAGGAGGATTACCTTGTTAGGCCCTCCACTTGGGCTGGACGGTAGAGCGACGGTCTCGCTTCATGCAGGTCGGTGTTCAATCCCCGACCGTCCACAAGTGGTTGGGGCACCATTCCTTTCATCCTGTCCCATCCTAAACCCTTATCCTGATCCTTTCAAAGTTCTATATAGTAGTAATGGCTTGGCGCTTTCTCCCAGATAATTCACTCCCTCCCTCCCTTGTTTAGTTTGTGTCTGTCACTGTGACATCCCAGAGTGTGTGGGGCACCTGGGATGTCACCCCATGCCCAGATGACAGTGTGTGGGCACCTGGGATGTCACCCCATGCCCAGATAGCAGTGTGTGGGCACCTGGGATGTCACTCCATGCCCAGATGACAGTGTGTGGGCACCTGGGATGTCACCCCATGCCCAGATGACAGTGTGTGGGCACCTGGGATGTCACCCCATGCCCAGATGACAGTGTGTGGGCACCTGGGATGTCACCCCATGCCCAGATGACAGTGTGTGGGCACCTGGAATGTCACCCCATGCCCAGATGACAGTGTGTGGGCACCTGGGATGTCACCCCATGCCCAGATAGCAGTGTGTGGGCACCTGGGATGTCACCCCATGCCCAGATAGCAGTGTGTGGCCACCTGGGATGTCACCCCATGCCCAGATAGCAGTGTGTGGCCACCTGGGATGTCACCCCATGCCCAGATAGCAGTTTGTGAGCAATAATCACCCACCCACACACACACACCCCTCCTCCACTCTCACCTTTCTCAGCCTGTTAGAAAAATGTGATAATGAGATATCTCTCAGTAGCGTGAAAAGTAAAGTATTTAAGAACTAAGTACTTACAGGGTGAACCGTCTTGGCAGCTGCGACCAGGAGTAGGGATAATAGGCTGTGGTGACTCTGTCAATAAGGGTGAAGCTTTCCTGCGCGTGCCGTGTGGGATAACATGTTATGTACACATAAGAGGCTTTTTCATATTTTTTTATGGTGAAAATCGTCTTTTTGCATGTTCCTTTCAGATTTTTGAACACTTGAATGAGGGGATTAATAACTCATACATTTTTGGGGTTAGACAATTTAATAAAAAGGAGACACCCATCTGTATGCTTAGGCAGGTGTGTGTGTGTGTGTGTGTGTGTGTGTGTGTGTGTGTGTGGGTGTGGGTGCGTGTGCGTGTGCGTGTGCGTGTGTGTGTGTGTGTGTGTGTGTGTGTGTGTGTGTGTGTGTGTGTGTGTGTGTGTGTGTGTGTGTGTGGGCGTACCACGTGTTCATTGTTTGACATTTTTAACCACACCTGATAGATCATCAGAACAACACTACACACCTGCCGCTGCTGTTCAACACACCTGGTAGATCACCACAGCAACACTACACACCTGCTGCTGTTCGACATACCTGATAGATCACCACAACAACACTACACACCTGCTGCTGTTCAACACACCTTATAGATCATCACAGCAACACTACACACCTGCTGCTGTTCAACACACCTCATAGATCACCACAGCAACACTACACACCTGCTGCTGCTGTTCAACACACCTCATAGATCACCACAACAACACTACACACCTGCTGCTGCTGCTGTTCAACACACCTCATAGATCACCAGCAACACTACACACCTGGTAGAGCATCACAGCAACACTACACACCTGGTAGAGCATCACAGCAACACTACACACCTGGTAGAGCATCACACCAACACTACACACCTGCTGCTGGTCAACACACCTCCCATATTAGTTCCATAAGACTGCGGGTATTAACACAGGGAGTAATTACAATATTTCCTAAGAGATGGCGCTGATGTTCAACAAAAAGTATTATTTACGAACTTCATAAACATGTTTATTGATTTGTTTTTTTTTCATGTATCTTATTACCTGTAATACCTGTAATTACGGACTGTGTAAATCACTTTGTAATTGAAATAAAAGTTTTATTTCAATTTCCATGTACAAGGTTTTTTTTCCTGCTCGTAATTAGTATTCATTTCATTCAAAGAAATACACCTTTTCCCGCCCATTCACAAACACACACACGCACGCATGCACGAGCGCACGCACACAAGCACCACGAGCGCCCGCACACACGCACGCACGCGCAAACAAATACACACACACACTCTCACACACACACTCACTCACATACACACACACAGACCAAAGAGCCAGAGCTCAACCCCCCGTAAGCACAAATAGGTGAGTACACACACGGGGGGGGGGGGGGGTCTGGTAGCTGAGTGGACAGCGCGCAGGATTCGTAATTCTGTGGCCCGGGTTCGATTCCCGGACCAGGCAGAAACAAATGGGCAAAGTTTCTTTCACCCTGAATGCCCCTGTTACCTAGCAGTAAATAGGTACCTGGGAGTTAGACAGCTGTTACGGAGCAGCTTCCTCTGTGTGTGTGTGTATGTATGAAAAAGAATTAGTTAATAGTAACTAATAGTAACTAATTGCCAGTTGAGAGGCGGGCCGAAAGAGCCAGAGCTCAACCCCCGCAAACACAACTAGGTAAGTACACACACACACACATAAGCGACAGCATTTGGAATTTCCAGTCCATTGACTCTGGTTCGATTCCCGGCAACCTAGAAACAAATGGGCAGAGTTTCTTTCGCCTGATGACTCGTCCTGTGTGTGTGTACTCACCTAGTTGTGTTTGCGGGGGTTGAGCTCTGGCTCTTTGAGCCCGCCGCTCAACCGTCAATCAACTGGTGTACAGGTTCCTGAGCCTACTGGGCTCTATCATATCTACACTTGAAACTGTGTATGGAGTCAGCCTCCACCACATCACTTCCTAATGCATTCCACCTGTTAACTACTCTGACACTGAATAAAATTCTTTCTAACGTCTCTGTGGCTCATCTGGGTACTAAGTTTCCACCTGTGTCCCCTTGTTCGTGTACCACCCGTGCTAAACAGTTTGTCTTTGTCCACCCTGTCAATTCCCCTGAGAATTTTGTAAGTGGTTATCATGTCTCCCCTTACTCTTCTGTCTTCCAGGGATGTGAGGTTCAGCTCCATTAGCCTTTCCTCGTGTCTCATACCTAGCAGTTCCGGGACGAGTCTGGTGGCATACCACTGAATCTTCTCTAACTTTGTCTTCTCATACTACTCATACCTAGTCTTTGTTTAACTAGGTATGGACTCCAGGCTGGAGCTGCATACTCCAGGATTGGTCTGACATACGTGGTATACAGGGTCCTGAACGATTCCTTACACAAGTTTTTAAAGGCAGATCTTTTGTTGGCCAAACTAGCATATGCCGCTGATGATATGTTTTTGATGTGTGTGTGTGTGTGTGTGTGTGTGTGTGTGTGTGTGTGTGTGTGTGTGCATTCACCTAATTGTATTCACCTAGTTGTAGTTGACTCTGCTCTTTCGGCCCGCCTCTCAACTGTCAATCAATCAACGATCAATTTAGTTTTTACACACACACACTCCCCAGGAAGCAGCCCGTAGCAGCTGTCTAACTCCCAGGTACCTATTTACTGCTAGGTAACAGGAGCATCAGGATGAAAAACATTTTGCCCATTTGTCTCCACCTCCACCGGGGATCGAACCCGCGACCACAAGATTACGAATCCGAAGCGCTGTCCACCCAACATGGGGGGAGGGGGGCCGCCCCCTAACAACCGTAACCCAAACACCTTAACTACCTCACAAGCAAAACGTTGAATCGCTTAATGCTACCCCTAACTACTTCTGCTAATTAATTCCATTACCACTCTGTAAAAGATGGAGCGGTTTCGCCTAACTAGAAGCGTCAGATCCTGTACGCCTCCACCTAATTTACCGGAGGAACTCAAGCGCGTTAATACCATCAAACGTCAGTTTTACGGTGAAATATAAATTCTCCTAAACCACCCCAATTTTTACGCAGAGGGTCAATACCGTTGAGTGTTAGGTAAGTGTTGAATAAGTGTTAATAGTTGAATAGGTATTGAGTAAGTGTTGAATAAGCATTGCGTAAGTGATATATAAGTGCTGAGTAAAAGTTGAGTAAATGTTGAGTAAGTGTTAAATAAATGTTGAGTAAATGTTGAGTAAGTGTTGAGTAAAAGAACAAGTCGCTTTGATGAGCTTTAATTAGGCTACTCGCTATTTTGCGCACTCACTTCAATGTTATAATTTAAATGTACAAATGACTTTGGTGCATTAGTCGCTCAGAATAACATTAATTAGCTACTCTCCGGTTAACAAAGAGCTGTATATATATATATATATATATATATATATATATATATATATATATATATATATATATATATATATATATATATATATATATATATATATATATATATATATATATATGTCGTACCTAGTAGCCAGAACTCACTTTTTGGCCTACTATTCAAGGCCCGATTTGCCTAATAAGCCAAGTTTTCCTGAATTAATATATTTTCTCAAATTTTTTTCTTATGAAATGATAAATCAACCCATTTCATTATGTATGAGGTCAATTTTTTTTATTGGAGTTAAAATTAACGTAGATATATGACCGAACCTAACCAACCCTACCTAACCTAACCTAACCTATCTTTATAGGTTAGGTTTGGTTAGGTAGCCGAAAAAGTTAGGTTAGGTTAGGTTAGGTAGGTTAGGTAGTCGAAAAACAATTAATTCATGAAAACTTGGCTTATTAGGCAAATCGGGCCTTGCATAGTAGGCATAGAAGTGCGTTCTGGCTACTAGGTACGACATATATATATATATATATATATATATATGTCGTACCTAGTAGCCAGAACGCACGTCTCAGCCTACTATGCAAGGCCCGATATGCCTAATAAGCCAAGTTTTCCTGAATTAATATATTTCCTCAAATTTTTTTCTTATGAAATGATAAATCTACCCATTTCATTATGTATGAGGTAAATTTTTTTTATTGGAGTTAAAATTAACGTAGATATATGACCAAACCTAACCAACCCTACCTAACCTAACCTAACCTATCTTTATAGGTTAGGTTAGGTTAGGTAGCCGAAAAAGTTAGGTTAGGTTAGGTTAGGTAGGTTAGGTAGTCAAAAAACAATTAATTCATGAAAACTTGGCTTATTAGGCAAATCGGGCCTTGCATAGTAGGCAGAGAAGTGCGTTCTGGCTACTAGGTACGACATATATATATATATATATATATATATATATATATATATATATATATATATATTTCAACATCAACAGTGAAGAAAAATATAAGAAACATTGAGAAAATTCGTGTTAGGATTATTAATCTTACTTTTTCAGTCATATTTAATAATATATATAATATATATATATATATATATATATATATATATATATATATATATATATATATATATATATATATATATATATTTGGCCTTCTTTGCCAAAGGACAGGAGGATGGCATGCAAGACACGGCGAGGTCAATGACATTATTAAAAGATGCCTTACCACAGCCGGTTGTCCAGCAGAGAGAGAGCCCCGTTACCTAATGTCCCGCAACTCTGATGAGCCTGTCGGTCGCCCAGACGGGATCACGGTGAACCCCTGGAAGAATGGTAGACAGTTGGTGTGGGCCTACACATGCGTTTCAACTTTAGCCAATACCTATGTTGACTTCAGTGCTACACAAGCAGGAGGAGCTGCCAATCACCGGAAAGCGGCCAAGTCACGTACATACAGAGACCTTGAGCACCACTACAATTTTGTCCCCATTGCCTCAGAGACACTTGGTGCCTGGGGTAAAAGTGCTGCTAGCTTTTTGAAGGAGTTGGGGTCTAAGCTAATCGAAACAACTAGAGACCCTAGAGCTGCCAGTTTTCTTTTTCAGCACCTTAGCGTGGCAATCCAGAGAGGAAATGCTCACTGCATCCATGGTTCCTGCCCGCCATCTGAGGAGCTGGAGGAGCTGTTCAACTTGTGACAAACAGCCTTGTACCCTGCATGTAATCAATATTGTAACTTTTTTGTGTAATGACATTTTCAAATAAAGTTAGATAAATATACACACATACCAAAAGAATAGGGGTGGTAGGAGAAGAAAATATCAAAGTGTTCAGTGAGGATCCACAAGGTCTTCTCTGAGTACTCTTTATTTTCTTCTCCGAGGCTATGGGTCCCTACACTTGCACCAGAGGTGGTACCCCTTCTATATGAGAAAAAAAAAAAAATAAAAAAAAATATATATTGTGACGATAATCTCCTTCAAGAGATTGAGCCTGCTCTTCCCTCCAAAATTACGTCTTCACAATTATATAAAAAGACTATGGAAGAAATGTCCAACAACGACAACAACACCAGCACCAGCAAGGCTTGCCAGGGTGAGCAGAAACGTATGCATCCAGCCACCTGTTCGAACTCCAACCACCAAACTACCCGTTGATCGCTACGGCTCCGCTGATTGGTCGCCGGTCTGGCTGCACCTGCACTCGCCCCCAATACTACCTGATGTCTGGGGTCGCCCCAACATCAGTCCTCAGAATGTTCCGTGCTTTCGTAGCCAGCACTCCTCCCAGCTAGACGTTAGCGTGTACTGAGAGAGGTGGTGGCTTTAAGCCAATATTCCAGCACCTCCCACTTACTGTTGTATTGCACTTCTTGTTACTTTGCCTTAACGTAACTTTTCATTGTGTCATTTAAGTATTCCTATTATTTTGATTCATTGATTTTATTATACAAATTTGTTTGTCCATATTTTCATGTTTTGATTTATTTAACGTAATTAAAATTTCATTGTTAAAGTTTTACTTGTGTTTTGTGTGTCTTCTCCTTACCTTACCACAGACGAAGTTCCAGTTTTTCTATTTTTTTTATAACTATGTGACGAGGCCATACCCCTAGCCTTAAACAGCCGAACACCAACGCGTTACCGTCACAAGTTTTATGGGGGCCTGTCCTAGGAGCCTCACTCAGGTACTGGTGCCAAGTGGTAATTTATGGTAAGCGTATTTAACTCTGTTAACGTAGCTTTACTATTTTTCATTCAATTTCATTTTTTATAAGGTGCGGTGTATTGTGCATTACGAGAGTAACATATAGTGAAGGTGAGACAACTTTGGATTACGTGGTGACTGTAGGCCGCAGTCATACTCTTAATTGGTCATCTCTCCCTCCTTGTTATTACTCGTATTTACCATCTATGTCCCTTGAATATTTCTCATTCTGACAGATCATCATATTGGTACCCTGGTACTGTGGTCTGCCCCGGGTCAAGAGTACCCAATCTTCTGCAATCTGACTGTAGGAGGACAAAGAGGGCCATAGTTCCTCTAGCTCGAACTTTAGTTGCTGAATTGGGACCTCAGCAGCAGTTCTCGTCACAAGTTGACACCTCGCACCCCTACACGTCAGTCAGAGATGATGATACATACAACGGTAGGGAATTAGCTTATTTTTTCAGAGCACAAAAGTTCGCTAATTCTGTAAGTATCATATTAAATTCAGTGGGAAAAACTTGCTTTATGTCCTTTAGAGACTTGGCAAGGTATGCCTACATCCTTGGACTACCAATTTTACTTTTGAAGCATTTAACTGTTTCATTTGTTTTCGAAACTTTGTTTCATTTGTTAGTAGGATTTTCTTGCCCTTATTCTCTTACATGAGTACCGGGTACAAGATTTCCTGCGCCCTTGATTTAATTTAATCATTTAATATCTTTCACTTAACGTTAATTGTTAAAGATCACACAGGATAGGTACCAGTTGCCACGTTGTCCTGTTTCTGACATTTCATTATTGAACATTCGTGTACCTTTATTTGCTAATTTCACCATGTTTCGTCTCCAAACTTTCCGTGCAAATCCAGCAGGTGAAATAGGGACTTTAAGTCGTGCCAAGAGGACTGAACTACAAACTCTTGCACATGAGTATCAACTAGAAGTTCCCTACCAAGCCAACAAAAATGACCTACACAACCTGTTGCTGGATTACTATTTAGAGCAAGGTAAGATAGACTCTGAAACTCATGAAACTTACTATATTGCAGATAAAACTGATTTGGCAACGCTGAAACTCAAACTAGAGCTGGCCAAGATTGAACGTGAGCAGCAAAGGGAAGCCCTCGAACAACAAGAACGAGCTGCTGCCATACGGAGAGACGAACAAGAACGCGAAGCTGCTTTGAGGAGAGACGAACAAGAACGCGAAGCTGCTTTGAGGAGAGAAGAACACGAACGTGAGGTCGCATTACTCCGTGAACGTGAACGAGTACAGCTTGAAACACTCCAGGAGCGGGAACGCTTACAGCTTGAAACCAAACAACGCGAGTTGGAAATACAACGCGAACATGACAAGCAACAAGCAACTCTGGCTCTAGAGTGTCGTCAACGTGAAATCGCCTTGGAAACTTCACACTTCACTCAACGCCAACAAGCTACTGCCAATCTTCCCGTCAGTTTTAATATATCACATGCAAGTAAGTTAATGCCATCCTTTGTAGAAGCAGAAGTTGATGTGTTCTTTACCACCTTTGAAACCCTTGCTAATCAACTCAGTTGGCCTGTCGACCAATGGGCCACACTTCTCAGAGTCCATCTTACAGGTAGAGCTGCAGTCACACTCAGTACTTTGGCGTCTGAGAATGACTACTACACTCTGAAACAAGCAGTGTTGGACGCCTACCTACTTTCCACAGAAAGTTATAGAAGGAAATTCCGTGACCACCTGAAGGCAAGTACCACTACCTTCCTCGAGTTTGCTAACACGAAACGGAGGTATTTCATGAAATGGCTGGAAGCAGCACATGTCTCTACTTTTACAGAACTCGTCAACCTGATGCTTGTTGAAGAATTCTTGAGACGTGTGCCGCCTCCTGTCCGCCTCTACTTAGCAGATAAAGAAGAAACCGACTACCTGAAGTGTGCTAAGTCGGCTGACACTTACAGCCTCATCCACCGGCTGACACCTGAACCATCCTCCAGTAAGAAGTCGTGGTACAGTTACGAGAAGGTGAGCCCCGATCAAGCTGGTTCACAACTGTACTGCAAGTATTGTAGACTCTATGGACATACCATAGACAAGTGTGGTAAGTCTCAATACAAGGGAACCACTGACCAACAACGACCCAAACCAACTCCTCCTAAGTCCGGTAAGCCTGTGATGAATGTTGGTGTTGATGTTAATGATCTTTCTCTTTTCAGTAACCACCTGTATACTGGAACTGTCTCTGCCAACGGTTCAAATCCGGAGGGACGTTTCAAATTGAAGATCTTGAGGGACACAGCGGCTCTACAATCGATCATCTTGAAGTCGGCTGTGCCCAACATAGTCTACACCGGGGAAACAGTCTTCATCACTGACCTCACTGCTACCACTCCATACCCTCTCGCCAGAGTCCACCTGGATTGTCCCTACGTGAACGGGGAAGTCCAAGTCGCCGTCAGGGAAAAGCCTTTTCCCATGCCTGGAGTGCAACTTCTCCTAGGCAACGACTTGGCAGAAGACCTGCAACCGACCAACCTGATCGTCATGGACAAACCCCAGGTGTGTAACTCTGTGCCCATAAATCCTATTCTCGAGTATGTTCCAGCAGAGGTTCAAGAGAGTGATGAAGTTTCTCCTCCGGTTCTCGTGACCACCCGTGCACAAGCCGCACGTCCACAGCCAGCTGACTCTACTGCTACCGCTGTCCCTCAAGACCCTCAGAAACTACCCCCGCATCTGACCAAGTTGGAGTTCCGTAAGTTGCAGAGGGAAGATCTTACTTTAACACCATTGTTTTTCCAGGCTGAGACTCAACCCGACAGTATTCCTGGGTTCTTCCTAGAGAACGACTTGCTCTACCGCAGATATAGACCCAGTAAACTGAAGGAGGAGGACGATTGGGCCAACACCGAACAACTTGTGATTCCCACCAGCCTGCGGCCCACTATTCTACACCTGGCCCATGGAGCATTCTCCCACTACGGCTTCAACAAGACTTACCATGGGATTCGCCAAGACTACTACTGGCCAGGTATGGTAAACAACGTCAAACAGTACGTAAAACAGTGTCATACATGTCAGATGGCAGGCAAACCGAACGTCTCCATTCCCAGAGCACCACTGATTCCCATACAGGTGCCTGCGGAACCTTTCCACAGACTCATAATAGACTGTGTTGGTCCTTTACCTCGGACCAGTTCAGGTAACGCCTACATCCTAACCATCCTGTGTCCTACCACCAGATTTCCCATAGCAGTTCCAGTGAAGAACATCACGGCTGCTACGGTTATCAAACATCTATTGAAGATCTTCACTCAATACGGATTTCCCAGGGAGATTCAAAGTGACTGTGGCACCAACTTCACCAGTGATCTCTTCAAAAGGACACTGGAGGAGTTCAACATCAAACAGGTATTGTCCAGCCCCTATCATCCTGCTTCACAGGGTTCTCTTGAACGTAGTCATCAGACCATCAAAGCACTCTTGAAAAAGTTTTGTAGTGAAACCTCAAAGGATTGGGATAAGCAGATTGACCTAATAATGTGTATTTTCAGAAGTCTCCCCAATGAGTCCCTAGGAGTATCTCCTTATGAGATGCTCTACGGCCGTAAGTGCCGTACTCCCCTTAAGGCTTTCAAAGACTCTCTCAGAGATGCCACCTTCAGTGAGCATCAGAATGTGCCCCAGTTTCTTCAAAACCTTCAGCACATTCTAGAGAGAGTCCACCGCTTTGCCCATGATAATCTATTGAAAGCCCAGGTGAGAATGAAGACTCATTACGACCAGACCAGCAAAGTAAGAAAATTCAAGCCGGGAGACTTCGTCCTTGCTTATTTCCCTATCCCAGGTTCACCTTTACAAAACAGATTTTCAGGACCCTACTGCGTCAAAGAGTGCAGGAATAATAATAATTATGTGATAGAGACTCCAGATAGGCGGCGGAAGACCCAGCTGTGCCACGTCAACCTCCTGAAGCAATATAATGGTACTCCTCCCACTGTCTTGACTAATTATTCCACATTCACAGAACCCTACATCCACAGTGAGACCTTCCCAGCTTCTCCTCCCGAAAGCACTGACAAGGAGTCAGCGCTTTCTAATTCCGAAATCCTTAATGATCTTCCCAAATACTTTCAGGATAATCATAGTGCACCTCTCGTCAAGATCTTCAGAGAACATCAAGAGTTGTTCAGAGATGATCCCCAAGAGTGTAATGTTACCCAGCACGACATCCAACTGCTCCCCGACACCCGGCCGATTCGTCAACCCTTCTACCGAATCAGCCCGAGCAAGAAGGAAGTCATGCGTGCTGAGGTGCAATACCTCTTGGATCATGGACTGGCTACACCTTGTGAGTCCCCCTGGGCCTCACCTTGTATCTTGGTGCCCAAACCCCAAGGTAAGGTGCGGTTGTGCACTGACTATCGAAAACTGAACTCTGTCACTGTCAAGGATGCTTACCCCTTGCCAAGGATAGATGACATCCTTGATGCCATTGGTAGTGCCCAGTACTTGTCCCAAGTGGACTTGCTTAAGGGGTACTATCAAGTGTGTCTAACGGAGCGCGCTAAAGAGATATCTGCCTTCATCACTCCTTTTGGACTTTTCAGATATGAACGCCTTCCTTTCGGACTATGTAATGCCCCGGCCACCTTTCAAAGAGCTGTCAACCGTGTCATCCAGGGCTTGGATAACACATACGCCTACCTGGACGATATCGTCGTAGCCTCCAACTCCTGGAGTGAACATCTGCTCCAGCTACGGCGTCTGTTCTCCAAGCTCCTGACAGCCGGCCTCACCATCAACCTGGGCAAGTCCACTTTCGCGAAAGGTAAAGTGCGTTATCTGGGTCATGTTATTGGGAGTGGCAGCATAGCTCCGTTAGACTCACACACTCAAGCCATCCTACAGTATCCACAGCCTACCACCAGGAAGCAGCTCCTGCGCTTCCTTGGTCTTGCCTCTTACTACCGTAGGTTTGTGAGGAATTTCAGTACAGTCGCCACACCTCTAATTCTATTAACCAGTCCCAAGCAACGGTATAATTGGACCATGCAGCAAACCGTTGCTTTCGAACAACTCAAATTCCTCCTCTGTTCTAACCCCATTCTCGCCTCTCCAGATATCACCAAGCCTTTCGTCCTTCATGTCGACGCCAGTGGTACCGGCGTTGGTGGTGTCCTGATGCAACTACGAGGCGAGGAGGTTCTACCTGTCAGCTACTACAGCTACAAACTGAAACCACACCAGAGGAACTACAGCACTATTGAAAAGGAGCTACTATCCATCGTCCTGAACCTCCAACACTTCGCTCCGTACCTACAAGGCGCCAGGTCTACCACCATCTTCTCAGACCACAACCCTCTCCGCTTCCTACATCAAGCCCAATTCACCAACCAGCGTCTTCTACGATGGGCTCTGTATTTACAAGACTTCAACCTGGAGATCCGCTATATCAAGGGTTCTGACAACACCATAGCCGATGCCCTCTCCAGAGTTTATGAAGTAGAAGCGACTCCATCCATTACTCCACCACATAACGACGTACTTCTTCCAGAACCGCAGGCTTCGGGGGAGAGTTGTGACGATAATCTCCTTCAAGAGATTGAGCCTGCTCTTCCCTCCAAAATTACGTCTTCACAATTATATAAAAAGACTATGGAAGAAATGTCCAACAACGACAACAACACCAGCACCAGCAAGGCTTGCCAGGGTGAGCAGAAACGTATGCATCCAGCCACCTGTTCGAACTCCAACCACCAAACTACCCGTTGATCGCTACGGCTCCGCTGATTGGTCGCCGGTCTGGCTGCACCTGCACTCGCCCCCAATACTACCTGATGTCTGGGGTCGCCCCAACATCAGTCCTCGGAATGTTCCGTGCTTTCGTAGCCAGCACTCCTCCCAGCTAGACGTTAGCGTGTACTGAGAGAGGTGGTGGCTTTAAGCCAATATTCCAGCACCTCCCACTTACTGTTGTATTGCACTTCTTGTTACTTTGCCTTAACGTAACTTTTCATTGTGTCATTTAAGTATTCCTATTATTTTGATTCATTGATTTTATTATACAAATTTGTTTGTCCATATTTTCATGTTTTGATTTATTTAACGTAATTAAAATTTCATTGTTAAAGTTTTACTTGTGTTTTGTGTGTCTTCTCCTTACCTTACCACAGACGAAGTTCCAGTTTTTCTATTTTTTTTATAACTATGTGACGAGGCCATACCCCTAGCCTTAAACAGCCGAACACCAACGCGTTACCGTCACAATATATATATATATATATATATATATATATATATATATATATATATATATATATATATATATATATATATATATATACTGACAGGTGTATTTAGCTTTTGGTGTGTATGTGTGTGTTTACACTGAGTATATTTTAGCCCTTGGGTATATTCCGGGCTAAAGTATATTCTGATTGGCTAGTAAGCTCGTATGATAGCCTTAATAACCCTCTGGTGATTGATAGCCCCTAAAACCAACCAATCCACGTAGAGAACCCGTATACGGCCGGTCGTATCCCTCCTCACAGTGCATATATAAACTGAGTTTACTGTCCTCTTGAGCCCTATTCAGGGGTAAACTATACATAAAAATGTGTCAATAAACTCGTCAATACTCAGTTCACTACACGACAGACAGACACACAGATAATATGGGCTAAAGGTATCAATAGATGTCTGACAAAATATAAGATGTGACCACGAGAAAATGGAGTAATCGGAAACCAATGTTTTGAAATGGAAACCCGATAATGTCAATATTAAACCCAATACGTCGTTGACATGTGCAAGGGAAGGGCCCACGAGACGGGAGAAGCGACAGGTTTTTAATACTAAGAGTTATATGTAAACTGATCTACATGCCTGGTTTCCTGCTTTCAAAAGTGGTTGATGGAATCCTGTAACTAGTATATTAGGCTAGTTAAAGGAAGTGACTAGCTGCTTGAAGCACATAATATGCTATTTGAAGCATGTAATAGGCTACATGAAGCACATAATAGGCTACTTGAAGCACATAATAGCATAATAGGCTACTTGAAGCACATAATAGGCTACTTGAAGCACATAATAGCATAATAGACTACTTGAAGCACATAATAGGCTACTTGAAGCACATAATAGCATAATAGGCTACATGAAGCACATAATAGGCTACTTGAAGCACATAATAGGCTACTTGAAGCACATAATAGGCTACTTGAAGCACATAATAGGCTACTTGAAGTAGAATAATAGGCTACTTGAAGCACATAATAGCATAATAGGCTACATGAAGCACATAATAGGCTACTTGAAGCACATAATAGGCTACTTGAAGCACATAATAGGCTACTTAAAGCACATAATAGGCTACTTGAAGCACATAATAGGCTACTTGAAGCACATAATAGGCTACTTGAAGCACATAATAGGCTACTTGAAGCACATAATAGGCTACTTGAAGCACATAATAGGCTACTTGAAGCACATAATAGGCTACTTGAAGCACATAATAGGCTACTTGAAGCACATAATAGGCTACTTAAAGCACATAATAGGCTACTTGAAGCACATAATAGGCTACTTGAAGCACATAATAGGCTACTTGAAGCACATAATAGGCTACTTGAAGCACATAATAGGCTACTTGAAGCACATAATAGGCTACTTGAAGAACATAATAGGCTACTTAAAGCACATAATAGGCTACTTGAAGCACATAATAGGCTACTTGAAGCACATAATAGGCTACTTGAAGCACATAATAGGCTACTGGAAGCACATAGTATAGAGAACACAATGAAATGATGTAAAAAACTCTGAAACATCAGTGTAAATATTATGCGAGATATTTTAAAGTATAACATAACGAAGTCGTTATGTACAGCAGCAATGAAAGTTAATATACTTGGTTTCTTGCGAGCAATTTTCAAGGTCGAAAATGACATTGCGAAACAATTTACGATCTCCAAACCTCTTAGACCTATCGTAAATATGCATTGGGATTGAGAGGCGTAGATGAACTTATCATAACCCACTTATGGTATAATCCAGGTATACTTTCACTGGCTGGAGATTTTTGAACTATTGAGTTTTCACAGCAAAGTGTGGGTGGAACATCATAGATCAGCTCCACATGGTTCTTAACCGTTGGTTCTTAAGCTAAGAATTAAGATTAATCAACTTAAAGCATTAAAATTAAAATAAGAATTCAATTAACCAATTTAACCGTTGGTTAAGTTAGTTCTTAACCGTAATTAAAACCCGCGAGGCTTGTTGCCAACTCGTCTTGCGAGTCGCGACGTTCTCATTGGTCGATCGTCCAGTGTTACCTAGAGGGGGGGTTTTGTTTATATTGGCTGGAGAGTCGAACTCTAGCTCATGGAGCGGGTACACGGTTGGGGAAGTGGTGTTGTGGCGGCTTATTGAGGCAGAAGTCACTCTCTCTCAGTCGCAGGTACACGCTGACTGCTTCTAGCAGTTTATTTACAGTACAAGTGTGAGTGTACGAAGGGTCCCTCCCCCAGTGTGAGTGCACGAGAGTATACAACACAGAGTGTAGTTAAAAAAATACTGTTTTCTAACTAATTTAGTTTATATATAATATATATATATATATATATATATATATATATATATATATATATATATATATATATATATATATATATATATATATATATATAATATAATGTTGCTATGGGTTCAGTTAGGCCTAAGTTAGGTTACGTGTTACGGTTCTGTGCGAAATTACTTCTTTGAGGAGCACGTAGGAGAGGCCTTTACAGAGGCACGAATCGAACACAGGAGACCGAAACACTGTTCGGGGAAAAGTTCGAACGCAGTCATTTGTAACTTGTGTGTAAATCATTACAGTCATCAAAACAGGGGAGCGTTGGGTTCACACGATTTACAGATGATGTAAATTTATTGTTTCTACATAAACAAAGGGGGGAGAGGGGGCGGTTTGGCTGTTAAATTAACGAGTAATTGGCCTGTATTTATGAGGCTGGGCTGCTGCACGGGTGCTAAACTCTTCATTCAGAAGGCTTCTCGGGGGATTGAACTCGGGTTTGTAAAGGGCGATGATTTTTTTCCTTCTAACAACCAGACTTGGAGGCTTGAGTCATTACTCGTGTAGTTATGTTTAATGGAGGCATTTGGTGGCGTTATTCCACGCATTCGAATAATTAATTACCATTAATTACTAAGGGTAAAACCTCTTAGTAATTAATGGCCGTAACTGTCCCCAGGAAGGCCATTTAGCCATCAGAATCAGCTGATTGATGTCTGTCACTTTTTGATATTCCCGAAAATTGTAATTAACCTGTTGAATTAATTGATAAAATTTCTCAAGGTTTTATCATGACCTGAATTATGTTTAAACACACACACACACACACGCACGCACACTCACGCACACGTACAGATAGGCACCCGCACATACAGACCTACATATACAGACACACACACACACACAAGCACGCACAGACATTCTCACGCACACACACACGCACGCACACACGCACACACACACACACACACACACACACACACACACACACACACACACACACACACACACACACACACACACACACACAGATCAACGAGGCGTCAATCATTATTGATGTAAAGTTATGCTAATATAAAAATTGTTTAAACTCACTCATAACCATCATAATATTTCTATCATTTGTGTTTACTGTCTATTATACCTGTCAGCTTACTGTTTTCACTGACAGCTTACTGTCTACCTGACAGCTTTCTGTCTATTATACTCAGCATCCAGCTGGTGTCAATGACATCAATCGGAGGTAATTTGTCATGCCAATCCGTGATCCCTGATCAAAGAGCTTCAACACACAACACATGCTAAATGCCAGAACAAACAAGCTCATTGTTCCTACAGGCTGATGTAGCTCATTTGGCGAACAGCCTGAAATGTAAAAGATGGAGTGCTAGGAACTGGGTTTATAATGGGACCAACCTCAATAGGCTGGTGAAACTAATGGGAGGAAAATGGCTAACAGGGAGGTGTATGGACTGATGTTGATGTGATCATTGTTTTAATTGTCATGTCAGAGGTGTCATGTCAGAGGTGTCATGAAGCTTTTGTCATGTTAGAGGTGTCATGAGGCTCTTGTCATGTCAGAGGTGTCATGAGGCTCTTGTCATGTCAGGTGTCATGAGGCTCTTGTCATGTCAGAAGTGTTATGAGGCTCTTGTCATGTCAGAGGTGTCATGAGGCTCTTGTTATGTCAGAGGTGTCATGTCAGAGGTGTCATAAGGCTCTTGTCATGTCAGAGGTGTCATGAGGCTCTTGTCATGTCAGAGGTGTCATAAGGCTCTTGTCATGCCAGAGGTGTCATGAAGCTCTTGTCATGTCAGAGGTGTCATAAGGCTCTTGTCATGCCAGAGGTGTCATGAAGCTCTTGTCATGCCAGAGGTGTCATAAGGCTCTTGTCATGTCAGAGGTGTCATGATGCTCTTGTCATGTCAGAGGAGTGTCATGCAACTCTGTCATGTCAGAGGAGTGTCATGCAACTCTGTCATGTCAGAGGAGTGTCATGCCACTCTGTCATGTCAGAAAAGTGATATAGATTAAACCATAAATGGAATTGAAAAAAAAAGATTGTGTTAATTGACTAGGTAATATAAACACCTAATTTGCATACTAGAGAGTTGATGATTAAAGGCGATAATGAGGTGACGGAACGTCAACATATGTAGTATATTACATATGTAAATATGTGGCAGAGTAAATATTAATAGTAGCCATATGTAGCATTAACCCGTCGGGCTCATGAGTTTAAGTAGAAAAAAAAAGTTCTACATTATATCTAGTTATTTTAATGTTTTTATTTTCGCAAGAGAATTATAATATGCAAATGAAGGTAGGCATTTGTACAAGTCTTTAGCGGGAATAGCAGCTTTCAGAGACTTGTTTACTAAGATGAAAATGTCATCTGGGTAATTAAAAACACAAGAGAATAACATGTGAATTAGGCCCTTATGGACTTCGCTAATGGTCGCGGCGGGGCTGGAGACGGTCACACACACACACACACACACACACACACACACACACACACACACACACACACACACACACACACACACACACACACACACACACACACACACTGCATTTCCAGTCGGTCTCCTGTTTGGTCAGGGAATACCACTGTGTGAGGTGATAGACCACTAGAAAGTTAATTAACTTTTGTATTTCCTAATTTCCACAAACCGGAAACTCATTTTAAATGGAACACAAATATATAAGATCTAACCTAACCTCTCCTAGCAATCCTAGGCCTAATACAGGCTATCTTAGGCCTTATATAATACATATATGTGCTATACTAAATCTAAGAATATTTTAATTTGCTTTTTAGCTATAATTTTTGTTTCGGACTATAACATTCAAAAGCACACAAAATGATCTACTGAGATGGAAACTCTACCAATCTACCATTGGTAGAGTTTAAGACACCAGGGGGAGAGGGGGTGTTAGGCCCTTGTGACGAGCACAGGAGCTGAGACCCTACTGTTTTACCCACAGGAATACTGGTTTATCTTGAGGTTATCTTGAGATGATTTCGGGGCTTTTTAGTGTCCCCGCGGCCCGGTCCTCGACCAGGCCTCCACCCCCAGGAAGCAGCCCGTGACAGCTGACTAACACCCAGGTACCTATTTTACTGCTAGGTAACAGGGGCATGTAGTGAAAGAAACTCTGCCCGTTGTTTCTCGCCGGCGCCTGGGATCGAAACCAGGACCACAGGATCACAAGTCCAGCGTGCTGTCCGCTCGGCCGACCGACTCCCCTGGTCTGCAGGTTCTTCACACAATCGACTTGATAATGGTCCGAAACGTCGTCGTCTAATCTTGTGGTCTGTGGTGTCTGGTCTTCTTGAGAATATTAGTCTGTTATTGTGTTAAGTAAATTACTGCCGCGTTCAGACACTACAACATGCCTACTAATTAATGCGCCACGCTATATATATATATATATATATATATATATATATATATATATATATATATATATATATATATATATATATATATATATATATATATATATATTATTTCAGGCAGATTTGTTCAAGTAAAGACAGTATTTACTTTATTTGTAACTTTAAATAGTTTCAATTACATTTTGTAACCATTCGTTCCTGTAGACTGTAATTTTCTGGCACCTTTGTAGATAATCAGTACTTTAGTAGACTTTGTTTTAATGTTGTTTTTCTTTATTGGTCGTTAGCGTGGTAAGGTTAGTCTTAAATCCCTTTATTACTCCCTCCCCCAGGTACGTCTAGGTAAGAGGCAGCTTAGATTTTATTATTTACCTGTAGGTTGGACCTGAGGCAGGTAGAAACACTACTTAAGATGTTATCAGTTCTAATGTGGTGTCATAGAACGTTGAAGGTGTCACGTGTGTGTTATGGTGGAGGTGTCAGAGTCTGTTATGTTGGAGGTGTCATGAGGCTGGGTTATGATGGAGGTGTCATGTGTCTGTTATGTTGGAGGTGTCACGTGTGTGTTATGGTGGAGGTGTCAGAGTCTGTTATGTTGGAGGTGTCATGAGGCTGGGTTATGATGGAGGTGTCATGTGTCTGTTATGTTGGAGGTGTCACGTGTGTGTTATGGTGGAGGTGTCAGAGTCTGTTATGTTGGAGGTGTCACGTGTGTGTTATGGTGGAGGTGTCAGAGTCTGTTATGTTGGAGGTGTCATGAGGCTGGGTTATGATGGAGGTGTCATGTGTCTGTTATGTTGGAGGTGTCACGTGTGTGTTATGGTGGAGGTGTCACGTGTGTGTTATGGTGGAGGTGTCACGAGGCTGGGTTATG
Source organism: Procambarus clarkii (assembly GCF_040958095.1). NCBI lineage: Eukaryota > Metazoa > Arthropoda > Malacostraca > Decapoda > Cambaridae > Procambarus > Procambarus clarkii. Next base: position 17,615,218 of record NC_091238.1, read on the forward strand.
TTGGAGGTGTCATGTGTCTGTTATGTTGGAGGTGTCATGTGTCTGTTATGTTGGAGGTGTCATGAGGTTGGGTTATGTTGGTGTCATGTGTCTGTTATGTTGGAGGTGTCATGTGTCTGTTATGGTAGAGGTGTCAAGGAGCTCTGTCATGTTGGAGGTGTCACGCCCCAGGTGTTGAGGGTGGTAGGTGTGTCAACAAGTGTTTGAGAGTATCAGCTGGTGGTACATATTTCATGTGTGGCTGACCATGTTGTCGTGTCTCTCTTACAGATTAGTCCCCCGGCATGTGTACGCCACGCTGTGTCGAGTCGTGTGTCGAATCTCGTGTCGAATCTCGTGTCGAGTCGAGTGTCGTGTGGAGTGTCGAGTCGAGTGTCGAGTCGAGTGTCGAATCTCGTGTCGAGTGTCGTGTTGTGTCTTGTATCATTCTGCCAGAGACACCTTGTGTATTAAATATTTTGGAGACTACCTTGTCGTTTATTTTATCTTATCTCTCTCCATCTCCCTCCTTTAGCTTCCTTCCTTATCTCTCTCCTTCTCTCACCTCCCCTCTTCACTCTCCTTTCTCTTACAACATCCTCTCCTACTTTACACCCTATTTCTCTTCCCTCTCTCTTTCACACTATGCCACTCAACTACCCTCTCTGCTTCCTACACCGTTGTTCATTTCATTTCACTATCATTCTTCTTCTTTCATTCGCCCCTTTCTCTCATTCTTGTTGTGTCTGCTCCTTGCCTCATCTTCCGTCGCTGTCCGCCCTCTCAGTCGTGTTCTTCTTCTCCTTCGTTCTCATTTCCTTATCTCTGTGTCACTTTCCCAAACTGGTGTTATATTTCTCATTTCTCCCCTCGCCTTGAGTCTCTCTCTTACTGGCTTTACCTTACTTTGTTACCCATCACTTTACCTTCGTTACTCCCTCCCTCCCTTTCTCCTTCCTTAAACTTCCTCCTCTTTCGTCCCTAATCCCCTATTTTCTCCATCTCTCATTTTGACTATTTTACTGTACTTTCCCTTATTCCTTGTACCACCTCCTCTTCCCTTTACCCCCCCCCCACCCCTCTCTCTCTCCTCTCACTTCTCCTCTCTCCCACTCTCACCCCGTCTCATCACCCCTCCCACTCCCTCAGTCATTCCTCTCTACCTCTTTTTGCTGTATTGCCTTACCCCTTATTCCACTCTCCTGTTCTCTAACCCTCCCTCTCTCTCCCTAACCTTCCCCCTCCCTCCTTCGTTACCTCCCTAACACTCCCTCCTTCCCTCCCTCCCTTAGCAGTCACTCGGGGCGACCTCTCACGGTCTGCTGGAGTCTTCCCTCCACCAACAGATTTGAAGGATCAAGTGTGCAGGATTTAAGGCGATTTTCTTGACAAGATTTACCTGTATGTGGCAGTGTGTGTGTGTGTGTGTGTGTGTGTGTGTGTGTGTGTGTGTGTGTGTGTGTGTGTGTGTGTGTGTGTGTGTGTTTACTATTTGTGCCTGCAAGATCGAGGCATTAGCTCTTGGACCCCCGACTTTCTAACCGTTAGTTGTCTAGTGTGGTAAATCTCGACCTAATTTTCTCTATCATATGAATTTCATATGGCTCTCTCTCTCTCTCTCTCTCTCTCTCTCTCTCTCTCTCTCTCTCTGTGTGTGTGTCTCTCTCTCTCTCTCTCTCTGTCTCTCTCTCTCACACACACACTGTGCATGCGTGCGCGCGTTCACATTGTATGCGCTTGCCTATCAAGCTTCAGCTCCTAAGCCTTGGCTTTCAGACAACGGCCACCCACCTACTACACTGACTCCAGACTTTCCATTTAAACCGATGTAAAGTAATCCTCAACCACCTCCTCCTTCAACTTCAGTATATATACTCTCTAAATCAACAACCTCTCTTTTCATAATACACATTGCAGGTGTGCTTTCCCTACATAGCCATTACTAGTGTGGATTTTCAGTTTCCAAACCTGACTCCTCGTCCCATTTCGAGACTGACAAACATTTCATGTTTGGTCGATTTGTATGCCTCACTAAACGCAACACAGAACGTAACCTCGACGCTCTGCAATGTGGTTGCAATAATATTGTGTTTGCTGGGGCTCAACTTTTGGCTTATATAGCGATGTGAGAGGACTATAGCTTCCTGGAACTTCTTAGGTGGCTATACTTCCAGGAGGCCTGGATGACGACCGGGCCGCGGGGACGCTAAGCCCCGGAAGCACCTCAAGGTAACCTCCTCCTATTGTTCCTAATACCTGCCGCCAAGACCTGGCAGGGATCATGCTTGCGGTCAAACTCCAATATATATTTTTGGTTGGGATTACGAACCTGATTCCCGTCATTCTGCGCTCAGGGTATTGAGTCGTTCAGTTTAGGCACCAGGAGGGTGTTCCAAGCAGGCACCAGGAGGGTGTTCCAGCAGGCACCAGGAGGGTGTTCCAAGCAGGCACCAGGAGGGTGTTCCAGCAGGCACCAGGAAGGTGTTCCAAGCAGGCACCAGGAGGGTGTTCCAGCAGGCACCAGGAAGGTGTTCCAAGCAGGCACCAGGAGGGTGTTCCAGCAGGCACCAGGAAGGTGTTCCAAGCAGGCACCAGGAAGGTGTTCCAAGCAGGCACCAGGAAGGTGTTCCAAGCAGGCACCAGGAAGGTGTTCCAGCAAGCACCAGGAAGGTGTTCCAGCAAGCACCAGGAGGGTGTTCCAAGCAGGCACCAGGAGGGTGTTCCAAGCAGGCACCAGGAGGGTGTTCCAAGCAGGCACCAGGAGAGTGTTCCAAGCAGGCACCAGGAGGGTGTTCCAGCAGGCACCAGGAGGGTGTTCCAAGCAGGCACCAGGAGGGTGTTCCAAGCAGGCACCAGGAGGGTGTTCCAGAAGGCACCAGGAGGGTGTTCCAAGCAGGCACCAGGAGGGTGTTCCAAGCAAGCACCAGGAGGGTGTTCCAAGCACGCACCAGGAGGGTGTTCCAAGCACGCACCAGGAGGGTGTTCCAAGCAAGCACCAGGAGGGTGTTCCAAGCACGCACCAGGAGGGTGTTCCAAGCACGCACCAGGAGGGTGTTCCAAGCAAGCACCAGGAGGGTGTTCCAAGCACGCACCAGGAGGGTGTTCCAAGCACGCACCAGGAGGGTGTTCCAAGCACGCACCAGGAGGGTGTTCCAAGCAAGCACCAGGAGGGTGTTCCAAGCAGGCACCAGGAGGGTGTTCCAGAAGGCACCAGGAGGGTGTTCCAAGCAGGCACCAGGAGGGTGTTCCAAGCGAGCACCAGGAGGGTGTTCCAAGCACGCACCAGGAGGGTGTTCCAAGCACGCACCAGGAGGGTGTTCCAAGCACGCACCAGGAGGGTGTTCCAAGCAAGCACCAGGAGGGTGTTCCAAGCAGGCACCAGGAGGGTGTTCCAAGCAGGCACCAGGAGGGTGTTCCAAGCAGGCACCAGGAGGGTGTTCCAAGCAGGCACCAGGAGGGTGTTCCAAGCAGGCACCAGGAGGGTGTTCCAAGCAGGCACCAGGAGGGTGTTCCAAGCAGGCACCAGGAGGGTGTTCCAAGCAGGCACCAGGAGGGTGTTCCAAGCAGGCACCAGGAGGGTGTTCCAAGCACGCACCAGGAGGGTGTTCAAGCAGGCACCAGGAGAGTGTTCCAAGCAGGCACCAGGAAGGTGTTCCAAGCACGCACCAGGAGGGTGTTCCAAGCAGGCACCAGGAGGGTGTTTCAAGCAGGCACCAGGAGGGTGTTCCAAGCAGGCACCAGGAAGGTGTTCCAAGCAGGCACCAGGAGGCTGTTCCAAGCAGGCACCAGGAGGGTGTTCAAAGCAGGCACCAGGAGGGTGTTCCAAGCAGGCACCAGGAGGGTGTTCCAAGCAGGCACCAGGAGGGTGTTCCAAGCAGGCACCAGGAGGGTGTTCCAAGCAGGCACCAGGAGGGTGTTCCAAGCAGGCACCAGGAGGGTGTTCCAAGCAGGCACCAGGAGGGTGTTCCAAGCAGGCACCAGGAGGGTGTTCCAAGCAGGCACCAGGAGGGTGTTCCAAGCAGGCACCAGGAGGGTGTTCCAAGCAGGCACCAGGAGGGTGTTCAAAGCAGGCACCAGGAGGGTGTTCCAAGCAGGCACCAGGAGGGTGTTCCAAGCAGGCACCAGGAGGGTGTTCCAAGCAGGCACCAGGAGGGTGTTCCAAGCACGCACCAGGAGGGTGTTCCAAGCAGGCACCAGGAGGGTGTTCCAAGCACGCACCAGGAGGGTGTTCCAAGCAAGCAGCTAAGAGGAAATCATGAAACATTACTGAATAAGTCGCTCTTCGTAGAACCTGGGTACAAAATACAAAAATACAAAAATCATACATTAAATACATACACTCCCTAATGGTATTTACGTGTCGTGAATGGTCCTTGTCGACTATGTTCAGTATAGCATTTTTCACCAGCTTTTCTGGGAAGGTCGAACATGTGAACTAAATTTTGGCTCAAACATATGTACTTAGAAATATTCGAATTTAAAATGTATAATTCAAATATTTGGATTTGTCGACAGGCTGGGATATTTATAAATTAATTTCCCCCAATATCGATGTAGTTACAAAGCCGTGATTGACTCCTAGAGTCTTTGGAGTTGGTGGTGTGGGCTGACATACGGGTGTTCGATCCCAGCGCCCCGCTCCAAAGATATTATGTCTACAATGTAATTGCTTTTGATAATGAGAACACAGTTTTCTTTCCCTCCGTTTATGATGAACGGGACACATTATACACTTCATCATTTATTTATTAATAATTCCTTCACGTCCTGTCATCGTTAATCATGTTTTTAAGGCCGTGGTTTCGGCGAACTGTCTGCCTGGGGGTTCGAAACCTGGTGACGAGGCTCATGTGGGCCCTCCCCCCATACGCATACCATGAAGTCTACCTCCAGAGGTCGATAGACTTTGGTAACCTTCCAGAGGTCGATAGACCCTTGGTAACCCTCCAGAGGTCGATAGATATTGGTAAGCACCCCCCCCTCCTCCATGATTAAGAATAGAAGTACAGGTTCCGTGAATGACTTAAGTCATTCACTCCAGGACCCTGATCTGAGGGTCCAAAGCTACGAGGAAACGTTGAGAAAAGGTGAAAGGTAACATGTTTACGACATGTAAGATTCTTAGTCACTGATAAAATAGATGTTACTGTCACTTAGTCACTGTTAAAATATTTAGCGTGAACAGGGGCAGGACGATACGACGGAGGGGGGGTGGGGGTGTGGAGGGGAGGAAAGGATGTTTGTAAGAACAAAGTAAGATGACCACTTGTTCAAGAAAGCACTTGTTAAGTTTAAAGTGTAGTGAACAAGTGGACTGAGCTGTAAGGACATGTAGTTGAGGTTAATTTCTTTCATTGTTTGAAGTGTGTGATAAGCAAGGGGTGGGGCCCAAGAGCTACTCACCTAGTTGTACTCACCTAGTTGTACTCACCTAGTTGTGTTTGCGGGGGTTGAGCTCTGGCTCTTTGGTCCCGCCTTTCAACGCCTGTTCACTGTGAAGTGATCAAGTCCCACTTCAAGAACAAGGTGAAGTTCAACCTGCAAGCACTCGGCACACCACTGGTAATGAGTCATGTCCTCCTCACGGGACTCAAGCAGTGAGTCAGCCTTCACCACCTCACACTGAGGCCCTCACATTATATGAGCAAACTAATCTTCCCGGGAATTGGAAACAATTATTGAATTGTCACATTGGCCACAGATGTGACACTGAGTATGTACTCGCCTAGTTGTACTCACCCAGTTGTACTTGCGGGGGTTGAGCTCTGGCTCTTTGGTCCCGCTTATCAACTGGTGTACAGGTTCCTGAGCCTTCTGTGCTCTATCATATCTACATTTAAAACTGTGTATGGAGTCAGCCTCCACCACATCACTGCCTAATGCATTCCATCTGTTAACTACTCTGACACTGAATATTTTTTCTAATGTATCTGTGGCTCATCTGGGTACTAAGTTTCCACCTGTGTCCCCTTGTTCGTGTTCCACCCGTGCTAAATAGTTTGTCTTTGTCCACCCTGCCAATGTCCACTAAGTATTTTGTAGATGGTTATCATGTCTCCCCTTACTCTTCTGTCTTCCAGGGACGTGAGGTTTACCTTCCGTAGATTTTTAGAGTCGTAGCTCATACCTCTCAGTTCCGGGACGAATCTGGTGGCGTACCTCTTAATTTTCTCTAACTTTGTCGTGTGTTTAACAAGGTATGGAATCCACTGGAGCTGCATATTCCAGGATTGGTCTGACATAAGTGGTATACAAGATCCTGAACGATTCCTTACATGAGTTTATAAAGGCAGTTCGTATGCTGGCAATAGAAGAGACATTAGAAAGATTTTTTTTTAATGTCAGAGTAGTTAACAAATGGAATGTATTAAGCAGTGATGTGGTGGAGGCTGACTCCATACACAGTTTCAAGTGTAGATATGATAGAGTCCAGTAGGCTCAGGAACCTGTACACCTGTTGATTGACAGTTGAGAGGCGGGACCAAAGAGCCAGAGCTCAACCCCCGCAAACACAACTAGGTGAGTACACACACGCACTCACACAAAAGGTCTGGGAAGACGGGACACCACGAGCGAAGCTCTCATCCTGTAACTACACTTAGGTAATTACACCCACCCACACCCACCCACACACACACATTGGATGTGGCGTGCGGTACACACAACACAGACCCCCCCCCCCTCCATAGCAATACAGCGTCAGCAATCTGCAACACTGCAAGGCCAGGTGGTGTTGATGAGGCCATCTGTCTTACCGGGGTGTTGCCTCTTGTACCAAATCGCCTGCGGCCAGCACCAAGCCTCCCCACTCACCACAACACACCTCCTGAAGGAGGAGGAGGAGGAGGAGGAGGAGGACTCATTCCACATCTTTAAACGAGTATTTCAATCCCATCAACATATCATTCTACCATCTGAACTATGGCAATAACATTCGAAATTAAGGTTATTTGCTTTTATTTACATAAATCGATCACGTTTAAGACGTGTTCAGGGGACTATGGGGGTCTTAGAAATGGGAAGGTTGTGTGTAGCGAAATTACTACTTTGCTACAATGTTCGAATAACGTTTTAACACCTAACACGTTGTAACAACGTTCTAATACGTCATTAAAACGTTGTAAGGAGATGTAACGACTTTATGCCAAGTTGTTACAGGCGGGAAATATGGCCAGTTACGTTGTGTGTGATTGTTGGTTATAGTGAGGCTGGTGTCTGAGGAAAGGTGCAATTTGAACTGTAATGTAATTTTAGGACTGCATGCATAGTCCTAAGCTTTGGTGTCTTCTTTCATAACTACTTACTCCTTACCTCTCTTTCTCTCTCTCTCTCTCTCTCTCTCTCTCTCTCTCTCTCTCTCTCTCTCTCTCTCTCTCTCTCTCTCTCTCTCTCTCTCTCTCTCTCTCTCTCTCTCTCTCTCCCCTTGTTTACACTTGTCTCTCAAGTCCGTCACATACTTCCCTATCATTTTTGAACCTGGTGACCTCGGTCAAGGTTAATCAAGCCTTTACGTGTCCACTAACGAAACCTGTACATCTTTTGTTAAATAATGGCTGCTTAGTTTGAATTTATTAATCAGTTTAAGAGCTTCAAAACTTCACAACTTTTAAGGTTGTTATTATTAGAGACAACTTCATAGCTGTTTGGAGCTCATCAGTTGTTGAGTAAACACGTAGTCTCAATTGATTGATGGAAGATGTACAGGTTTCGTCAGGGAGCATGTAAATTCTTGATGAATCCTGAAACTGAGGCGGCCACGCAGGGGCTCGAACTCGGTTGTATTTTACTTTGGTTTATCATTTTTAAATAGTTTTTATGCTTCCATTTGCACAAGACAAGTTTCTTATTGTATTAAGACCGTCCACGTCGTCATTTATATGGTTAAAGAACTTAACACTTTTGCCAGATTCCCGTAAATCTATTGTATTATTGCATTATTTCCTCCCGTTTGCGTCTAAATGTCTGCAGTTGTATATTGGTGGTTGCGTCACGGAGTTCCCCTTTGTGCTTCTCACTTGCGTCTTTAGAGTGGGAATAAACGTTAGTTGCCTCTCTGCGTCAATGTTACTTTGTCATTGTGGCTGACTGTGGCAGTGTGCTGGTTGTGTTGGAGTCTTTAAATCCTCTGTGGCCTGTGGTGGTCCACATCCAATATTGGCTCTTTCTCAACTAAAGCAAATTTAAGACTCAAATTTTGCTGGGTTCCTGGCCATATTGGAGTTTCCTCGACTGAACTTACTAACGCCGCCGCTAACGTGACCATCGCGCTTGCAACATTCCCGAGAAAGGGATATCTTATTCCACATTTTCTACCCTGTCACTCGTTCTCAAATCCATGGCCGGGTGGTAGGCTTGGCGTTACAGGTAATAAACTGTATGCTATCAGAAATGACCGTCTATCCCCCTCCCTTGGCCTTCCTCCGACTACTGTAATAGACGATGGGAAACGGCTCTGGCTAGGTTGTGTGTAGCTCACACCCACTTAACTCATAGTCACATAATGGAACAAGCTTCAGCATCTTTTGATCCAAGCTGCGTTGTCCCACGGGCAGTCACACACCTCCTGGTGGAATGTCCCCGATTTTCAGGATTATCTTATGTCTTGCTTTCTTAATGTCCCCCCGCGAGGTCAATTGTCCCTCGAGGAAATCCTTAGGGGGATCCGATACCTTTGATACCGCTCCCCTTACGGTATCTGATACCATAGTCTCCCCGGCTTGATGGATGTTTTCCTTTGATAATTTTGTCTTTTGAGATTATTCTCATGGTCTGCGGGAACCAGTTCTGTGCATTGTTTTCTTATTAAATTTGGCCGTGAAACCTCTCATGGTTTTATTGTTAACGTTTTGGACGAGCGTTGATTCTTGCAAGGCTGATGTTCGATCCCCCGATGTTCCCAGTGGTTGGGCACTGTTCCTTCACTTTGTCCTCATATCCCAGTTCCTTGTCCTCATATCCCAGCTCCTTATCCTCATATCCCAGCTCCTTGTCCTCATATCCCAGCTCCTTGTCCTCATATCCCAGCTCCTTGTCCTCATATTCCAGCTCCTTGTCCTCATATCCCAGCTCCTTGTCCTCATATCCCTACCATATGCTGTATACTCCCACTAGCCAAGTGGTTTGTCTTGGTAATTACCTCGTTTTGTAGACCAGGATCATGTCCTGACCACCTACCATTAACGACCACTTCTGTTAGGCAGCCAAAAGTCAATACATAAGGAATTGCATACGCCAAGTTACCATTAAATGTAATTATGTAATTGTAGTTGAAGAGCGAGAAGTACGCTGGTGGTGCGTGTGGGAGCCCGTCTTGTCGGGGTCCGTGTAACTGTGTAATTACCTAAGTGTATCTGAGGGTCGTTATATAATGGCAGCTACGCCCGTGGTGTCCCGTCTTCCCGGTACTCTTTGTCATGTTCGCGTGCTTGCGTGTGGGAGCCTCGGTGTGCTTGCGGGGGTTGAGCTTCGGCTCTTTGGTTCCGGCTTTCGACTGTCAATCAACTGGTGTACAGGTTTCTGAGCCTACTGGGCTGTATCATGTCTATATTTGAAACTGTGTATGGAGTCTGCCTCCACCACCTCCAGCCTCCTGTGTGTGTGTGTGTGGGTGTGGGTGTGTGTGTGTGTGTGTGTGTGTGTGTGTGTGTGTGTGTGTGTGTGTGTGTGTGTGTGTGTGTGTGTGTGTGTGAAAGCACTCAGGTCTAAGCCTCCTTGCTAGTGGGCTCCAAGCCTCTCATTAAAACGTTACTGACACCTATCATGCTCCAGCGGCTTGTCACACAGCTTGATAACCTACCTCTCTCTCTCTCTCTCTCTCTCTCTCTCTCTCTCTCTCTCTCTCTCTCTCTCTCTCTCTCTCTCTCTCTCTCTCTCTCTCTCTCTCTCTCTCCGAGGACCCCACATAAAATTTCCCTTAACTCACTATGGTTATGGAAGTTTGACCACTCTTGTGTCTGACCATAAAGCAGTCGACCTCTCGCTTCCATTCCTGCTGTTGAAATTTACGCCAGGCATTAGTCTTGTCCCGCGTGGCACGGCAGCAGGGACCCCTGGCCCCTCACGCATCAAGGACCCCTGACCCCTCACGCAACAGGGACCCCTGGCCCCTCACGCAACAGGAACCCCTGGCCCCTCACACAGCAGGGGGTCCATCAGGAGCGCCGCGACGGGACCCCGTCACCGGAATGCACGGAATTTGAAAGTAACATACGAGACAATTTTAGGTTCACGGCGAAATTGATGATAGTTGGGGAGGGCGGACATAATGGGCAGGAGGCACCGCAGGAGTCCTGTCGTGGACCTTGTAGTGCACCCCAGGAGTAACTTGCGGGGGACCTAATACCCATTTGAGACTAGCAAAGTACCCATTACACAATAGCAGTGGACTCAGAACAGACGCTTCTATCTATCCAATAGATCCGTGACCTCGTTCCAATATGCATTGATGACTATGAAGTCCTAGAACCGAAGGACTTCAAAGTTCTGTAAAGAAACACATCCCCTTTTTAGGAGCGTCCCCAAAGACGTGCAATTTCTAATTAAATTCAGACTGGTGGGAAAACAGTTTAGAGATTGTTGGAGTGGCGGGTGGGAGTGTGTGGTCCGCTGCTCCTGGAGGGAAACTCATTGCCTCATCCTTCTGCCACGGGGCGCAACAATGGTGCAGCTTGGCACGTTGGGGGGTTTCTTCGTCGCGAGGGAGAGATTAATGGACGCTGCTGAGTGTGTGTGTGTGTGTGCGTGGGTGTGGGCGGGTGCGTGGGTGTGTGTGTGGGCGTGTATTCACCTAATTGTGCTTGCGGGGATTGAGCTCTGGCTCTTTGGTTCCTCCTCTCAAACGTCAATCAACAGGTGTGGTCACACACCCACACACACAATCGTGTGTGTGTGTGTGTGTGTGGGTGTGTGCTTGTGTCGGGGGGGGGGGGGGTGATTGTTTCCTCCATCTTCAGGGTCGTTGGGAAGCAGTTCCTGTAGAAGAGAGTTGAACAGGTGCCACTGGTGCCACTGGTGCCACTGGTGACACAGGTTAACATAGACAGTAATTCGCTGGCACCGGTCTTGTGAGACATATGACGTCTACCAACACTGAACAGAAGACAGACTCACTGTTTATAACAGGAGTAAACAGACAGAGAACTTGCTGGTGAAGAACTCTCCCGGCACTAACGGGAATGTCTTGAAAGCGACGTGTCCAGTCTGCAACTGTTAGCTCACAGTGTTCTCAATATATGGGTAGGACTCAAAAATATCTTTCATAAAGGCGCGTGACAATGCACAAGCAACAAGGCTTTATTCCCATAATTTCTATACACAGCTGCACCACCACCACCACAGAACTCCTGACCAGCAGCACTAAAATAATCAGCAGATACAAAGACTATTGAAGTCTACATAGCAGAAGCACATCACATCAAACACCTTACACCAGCACCCAAGTTACTTTCAGCTGCGTTCTTCCATCAGCACGTTACAGAGAGCACCAGCGACCCACCGGCTCGGATACAGTGAGAATACAGGACCAGATTACCCGGTCATCCCTGCCCGGTGGATTGACTATTGACGCCTAGTCAATCCACCTTGCCCAGGATACGAACCTGGGACTAAATCGCTCGCGAACAGCGCGGCGAGTATGCTACCCCTGCGCCACTCTTAATTACACCCACATGGAATAATATGACTGGATGCGCGTGTTGCGCTGTACTCACTTCCCCTCTGGCTCTGAGGAGGCTAACTTATACTTCCTGAAACGCGTCCGGCCCATTAAAAGTGTAAAGTGAACTCCGGAGAGTATAAATTGTTTAAACTTCTTTCTCAAGTGAAGAAGAACCTGAGAATTATGGAGAAGCTTCCTGCCAGAATCCTCCATATATTTTCCTTAAACACAGGTGTGTGTGTGTGTGTGTGTGTATGTATGTGTGTGTGTGTATGTTTACTAGTTGTGTTTTTGCGGGGGTTGAGCTTTGCTCTTTCGGCCCGCCTCTCAACTGTCAATCAACTGTTTACTAACTACTTTTTTTTTTTTTTTTGCCCACACCACACACACACACCCCAGGAAGCAGCCCGTGACAGCTGACTAACTCCCAGGTACCTATTTACTGCTAGGTAACAGGGGCACTTAGGGTGAAAGAAACTTTGCCCATTTGTTTCTGCCTCGTGCGGGAATCGAACCCGCGCCACAGAATTACAAGTCCTGCGCGCTATCCACCAGGCTACGAGGCCCCAGGCCCCACACAGGGGCCCCAGGCCCCTGTGTGTGTGTGTGTGCGTGTGCGTGTGCGTGTGTGTGTGTGTGTGTGTGTGTGTGTGTGTGTGTGTGTGTGTGTGTGTGTGTGTGTGCCTATGTTATGCCATGGGTGTCACATAGGAGGCCAGCCTTGTCTATGGGAGGCCAGCCTTATCTACGGGAGGCCAGCCTTATCTATGGGAGGCCAGCCTTATCTACGGGAGGCCAGCCTTATCTACGGGAGGCCAGCCTTATCTATGGGAGGCCAGCCTTATCTACGGGAGGCCAGCCTTATCTATGGGAGGCCAGCCTCATCTATGGGAGGCCAGCCTTATCTATGGGAGGCCAGCCTTATCTACGGGAGGCCAGCCTTATCTATGGGAGGCCAGCCTCATCTATGGGAGGCCAGCCTTATCTATGGGAGGCCAGCCTTATCTACGGGAGGCCAGCCTTATCTATGGGAGGCCAGCCTTATCTATAGGAGGCCAGTCTTATCTATGGGAGGCCAGCCTTATCTATGGGAGGCCAGCCTTGTCTATGGGAGGCCAGCCTTGTCTATGGGAGGCCAGCCTTGTCTATGGGAGGCCAGCCTTATCTATGGGAGGCCAGCCTTGTCTATGGGAGGCCAGCCTTATCTATGGGAGGCCAGCCTTATCTATGGGAGGCCAGCCTTGTCTATGGGAGGCCAGCCTTGTCTATGGGAGGCCAGCCTTGTCTATGGGAGGCCAGCCTTATCTATGGGAGGCCAGCCTTGTCTATGGGAGGCCAGCCTTATCTATGGGAGGCCAGCCTTATCTATGAGAGGCCAGCCTTATCTATGGGAGGCCAGCCTTGTCTATGGGAGGCCAGCCTTGTCTATGGGAGGGCTCGTATCAGGCTCTAACAACACTAACTTCATGTCCCCTGCAACCACACTCATTGCTGGGGGATTAAATTCTTTGTCTCCTTTATTTTTCCAGGATAGAGCCCCAACAAAGGGCGTCAGGTGCATAGAGGGGAGACAATTAGTGCCTGAAGCTGGCACTAATGGCCCTCTCCAACACTACGGCCCTCTCCAACACTACGGCCCTCTCCAACACATCTGCTACCAATGGGGACCACCTGTACGACGTCTTCAGTGAGGGGGAGGAGTACATCTTCCACCAGACCCAAGTGAAAGTACCGCTCCTGCTACTGTATACTCTCGTCTTCATCTTGGCATTCTTCGGTGAGTACTTTCTCTTCCAGCTCGTCTACTCATTCTTACTCATACCTTAAGGTGAGTCTTGATTGAAGGTGTACACAAAGCAGGAGTATCTCGGTACTTTAAGGTGAGTTTACCTTGGGAGGTGTTTTTTTGTTTTGCTCTTAATGGTGTAAGTATTGAGGAAGTATACATCCTGTACCTGTAGTACACCTTGCGGAAAGTACACCTTTCTGGAGGTAGATATTCAAGGGAGTACACCTTGCTGGAGGTAAATCTTCCTGATCCTTAAGGAGGCGCACTTACACCAAAGTAGAAAGTAGGTTCAAAGATTCAGTTCTTGGAATATTCAAGACGGAATTAAGGTTGCCGGGTTAGCGACAAGCTCTCTCTCTCTCTCTCTCTCTCTCTCTCTCTCTCTCTCTCTCTCTCTCTCTCTCTCTCTCTCTCTCTCTCTCTCTCTCTCTCTCTCTCTCTCTCTCTCTCCCCCTCCCTCCCTCCCTCCCCGCAAGAAGCCTCACTTGAGAGTCCTTTTACATCTTTACCCTCCTGATTAATTTTTTCTCCCTGAAGAGGATGTACTCCTTTTTTTCCTGCACAAATTCACTTATCCTGGGAGATGCGGCGAACCCTTTGATGTTTGAGGTAAATATCCAGGTTCATCCAGGAGTCTCTGTATTATTAAACTACCGGATCCAAGAGCTGAAGCTCGATCTTGCAGGCACAAATGCGGGACGCTCGCCCGCCCCTCTCTCTCCTCTCCACACACACACATACATATATCATGGGTTTAGCGGCAATCAAGCGGGCAGGAGAAGGGTACGCTGCATTTTTCTAGACTACCAGAAAGACTTTGATAGTGTGTCATAGTGAAGGTATCTATACAAGCTTGAGGAACATGATGGACTATTCGCTCCTACCCGCAGACTATCCCACACACTCCTACCCACACAGTATCCCACAGGCTTGACCTATGAAACCCACCCCATCACCCAAAGTCTTTCCCACCTTTTCCTCCTTTCCCACGGTGTCTCTCTCTCTCTCCCCCCTTCCTCCCCTTCCCCTCTCTCTCCCCCCTTTCCCCTCCCTTCCCTTGGGTAGGTGTCTCACGAGCCTAAACTATTTCAGGCCAAAGATTCATAAAGTTATACGTACATATCAGCCTTCAACCTGTCATATTCGTCAAATCATTTTCCCTTGAATTAGCATAAGGTAATATACATATATTCACCTGTGTACAGGTATACACATTCACCTGTGTACAGGTACACACATTCACCTGTGTACAGGTACACATAAATAATTGTTTTGACGGGCGTGTCCCTGGACGTGACACCAGGTGGAGCAAACACATCAAGAAAAGTACCCAAAAAAGTGCCAAAACTGTTCTAGCTGTGACTGACAAGTGTTCAGACACGTGGGCCGGGGGGATACACAATTGTTGGAGCAGCAGTCTGTAAGGCGTAAGGCCAGACGGGTGTTGAGACAACACCTGAGGTGAGACAGGTGTTACAGGTGTTACGGTCTGTTGAGACTACCACCACCACCACTACCACCACTACCACCACTACCACTATCCAAGGACACACACACACACATGCTAACCAACACACAAGCCTCAACCAGCACGGAACCACATAAACATGCTCACATTAACACGCACACCAATGGTGGTGAGTACCAGTTACTGGTGTGGTCGTGGTTCTGGCCATGGTCGTGGTTCTGGCCATGGTCGTGGTCCTGGCCATGGTCGTGGTTCTAGCCATGGTCGTGGTTCTGGCCATGGTCGTGGTTCTAGCCATGGTCGTGGTTCTGGCCATGGTCGTGGTTCAGGCCATGGTCGTGGTTCTGGCCATGGACGTGGTTCTGGCCCTGTAAATCTATTTTGTCGATCGGAAAAGCTGCCTCGAAATGTTTCAACACTTTGAAATCTAATTCAAGAGCTGTGAAAATTCAGTAATGGTCAAAAATTGATAATTACGCGTGAAGAGAAAAACTATTTTAGTAGTGTAAGTGTTAAATGAACTATAAGTGAATCACTTAAATGGGGGGAAAATAATATAGTGATCTTCTACAGGACCAGACACCCACCCCCCCCTACTTTAGTCTGTAGTTTTAAATTCGCTACTTGGAACAAAAAGTTCCAGGTAGCACGGGCTATGGTGAGCCCGTAGTGGAGTTTTTAGCCTGTTGATGGATCAATACTATTTTACTGCCAATGGTCTAAGGGGTGATTTTAGAGAGTTAGACAGAAATAACACTCCTGGGGTATATCTTGAGATAATTGAACTGATTGACAGTTAAATGTCTGACGACATTTATAAGACAGTTTGATTGACGTATTAACAAGGTACAGTTAATAGGGGAGTAATTACAGTCAAAGGGTGACTATACAGTTTGACTTTAAACAAGCCAGTTTGATCCCAGTTCCAATAAACAGGACCACTAGGGTTATCTTGAGGTTATCTTGAGATGATTTCGGGGCTTTAGTGTCCCCGCGGCCCGGTCCTCGACCAGGCCTCCACCCCCAGGAAGCAACCAGTGACAGCTGACTAACACCCAGGTACCTATTTTACTGCTAGGTAACAGGGGCATAGGGTGAAAGAAACTCTGCCCATTGTTTCTCGCCGGCGCCTGGGATCGAACCCAGGACCACAGGATCACAAGTCCAGCGTGCTGTCCGCTCAGCCGTCCGGCTCCGGCTCAGGTGAGGCAGAACTACCGGTAAGCTTCAGTAACCACCGAACTACAGGCTAACACTGACAGAAATAACTGGCTCAGTCGAGAGTAATTAATTTCTGCCGTCAACTGCTAACTGAAACTGTCAGACTCTTAAATTCTAATTTAACTACACTTGATAATTTTCATAGATTAAACTTAGTAGCAGGCATCCATCACTCTCAGGAGACTATGGAGTTGCGCTCTGGTTGTCGGTCTGGAGTGGCCTCTCCAGGGCGCAAACCCAGGGTAGGTTGAGTCGGGGGAGAAGCTGTTACCCATGCAGCAGGTCCCCCCCTCTCCACGGCGCTGAAAGTCTCCAATGGAAAGGTATACGCCAATACGATTGGTTCCAGCGCCGTAGATTAAACTTACAACCTAAATAAGACGAGAACGAAGTGCAGGAGGACGGGTTGTTTCAACAGTGAGGCTCCGGTTAAGGGAGCCGGTCGGCCGAGCGGACAGCACGCTGGACTCATGATCCTGTGGTCTCGGGTTCTATCCCATGCGCCGGCGAGAAACATTGGGCAGAGTTTCTTTCACTCTATGTCCCCGTTACCTAGCAGTAAAATAGGTACCTGGGAGTTAGTCAGCTGTCACGGGTTGCTTCCTGGGGGTGGAGGCCTGGTCGAGGACCGGGCCGCGGGGAGCCCTGTCCTCGACCTGTCCTGTCCTCAGTGAGCCCTGTCCTCGCACTATATAGCACTGGGAAAGGGTCAGGATAAGGATTTGGGATGGGACGGGGGAAAGGAATGGTGCCCAACCACTTGTGGACGGTTGAGGATTGAACGCCGACCTGCATGAAGTGCCACCGTCGCTCTACCGTCCACCCCCAGTTGGACGGTAGCTGTACTGTAATATCTTAGTTTAAACAGCAATTAATTTTTCAACGCATGCACATGATGGTATAAAAATTTGATCAATGTATACTAATGGAGTTATGGCAGAGGCCTGAAGCCTAGTTCATACAACCTGTCCTCCTACAACCTGTCCTCCTACAACCTGTCCTCCTACAGCCTGTCCTCCTACAACCTGTCCTCCTACAACCTGTCCTCCTACAACCTGTCCTCCTACAACCTGTCCTCCTACAACCTGTCCTCCTACAACCTGTCCTCCTACAACCTGTCCTCCTCCAACCTGTCCTCCAACCTGTCCTCCTACAACCTGTCCTCCTACAACCTGTCCTCCTACAACCTGTCCTCCTACAACCTGTCCTCCTCCAACCTGTCCTCCTCCAACCTGTCCTCCTACAACCTGTCCTCCAACCTGTCCTCCTACAACCTGTCCTCCTACAACCTGTCCTCCTACAACCTGTCCTCCTACAACCTGTCCTCCTACAACCTGTCCTCCTACAACCTGTCCTCCTACAACCTGTCCTCCTACAACCTGTCCTCCTACAACCTGTCCTCCTACAACCTGTCCTCCTCCAACCTGTCCTCCTACAACCTGTCCTCCAACCTGTCCTCCTACAACCTGTCCTCCTACAACCTGTCCTCCTACAACCTGTCCTCCTACAACCTGTCCTCCTACAACCTGTCCTCCTACAACCTGTCCTCCTACAACCTGTCCTCCTACAACCTGTCCTCCTACAACCTGTCCTCCTACAACCTGTCCTCCTACAACCTGTCCTCCTACAACCTGTCCTCCTACAGCCTGTCCTCCTACAACCTTTCCTCCTACAACCTGTCCTCCTACAACCTGTCCTCCTACAACCTGTCCTCCTACAGCCTGTCCTCCTACAACCTGTCCTCCTACAACCTGTCCTCCTACAACCTGTCCTCCTACAACCTGTCCTCCTACAGCCTGTCCTCCTACAACCTGTCCTCCTACAACCTGTCCTCCTACAACCTGTCCTCCTACAACCTGTCCTCCTACAACCTGTCCTCCTACAACCTGTCCTCCTACAACCTGTCCTCCTACAACCTGTCCTCCTACAACCTGTCTTCCTACAACCTGTCCTCCTACAACCTGTCCTCCTCCAACCTGTCCTCCTACAACCTGTCCTCCTACAACCTGTCCTCCTACAGCCTGTCCTCCTACAACCTGTCCTCCTACAACCTGTCCTCCTACAACCTGTCCTCCTACAACCTGTCCTCCTACAACCTGTCCTCCTACAACCTGTCCTCCTACAACCTGTCCTCCTACAACCTGTCCTCCTACAACCTGTCCTTCTACAACCTGTCCTCCTACAACCTGTCCTCCTACAACCTGTCCTCCTACAACCTGTCCTCCTACAACCTGTCCTCCTACAACCTGTCCTCCTACAACCTCTCCTCCTACAACCTGTCCTCCTACAACCTGTCCTTCTACAACCTGTCCTCCTACAACCTGTCCTTCTACAACCTGTCCTCCTACAACCTGTCCTCCTACAACCTGTCCTTCTACAACCTGTCCTCCTACAACCTGTCCTCCTACAACCTGTCCTCCTACAACCTGTCCTTCTACAACCTGTCCTCCTACAACCTGTCCTCCTACAACCTGTCCTCCTACAGCCTGTCCTCCTACAACCTGTCCTCCTACAACCTGTCCTCCTACAACCTGTCCTCCTACAACCTGTCCTTCTACAACCTGTCCTCCTACAACCTGTCCTCCTACAACCTGTCCTCCTACAACCTGTCCTCCTACAACCTGTCCTCCTACAACCTGTCCTCCTACAACCTGTCCTCCTACAACCTGTCCTCCTACAACCTGTCCTCCTACAACCTGTCCTCCTACAACCTGTCCTCCTACAACCTGTCCTCCTACAACCTGTCCTTCTACAACCTGTCCTCCTACAACCTGTCCTCCTACAACCTGTCCTCCTACAACCTGTCCTCCTACAACCTGTCCTCCTACAACCTGTCCTCCTACAACCTGTCCTCCTACAACCTGTCCTCCTACAACCTGTCCTCCTACAACCTGTCCTCCTACAAAGAACGTCTCTTTTCGCTCGTATGCGTTACATAAGGCCAAAAAAATTATCGCCCTAGAAAATGGAAGCGGCTGGCGAAAATGGACCTACTATCCCGTTTTCTGTTTTGGGTCCTCTGGCAGGTTAGGAGATAGCACTTTACATTGACCGTTTTCTTAACGTTGGGAAACCTTAGGAGAAAGAGCTGGTATATCAGAAAACGAACGTTTAGAAATATACTGGCATACCAGTCCCAGACGTAAGAGGCATGAGTTACGAGGAAAGACTATAAATGAATTAGACCTTACATCTATGTAAGATATAAGGCCGAGGAGACATGATTACCGCATATAAATTCCCCACCGTAATTGACATGGTAGACAATGACAGTCTATTTGTAATGGGAGGCATATGAACACACACAGGCCTCAGGTGTGTGTCCACACACAGCCCTCAGGTGTGTGTGTCCACACTCAGCCCTCAGGTGTGTGAGTCCACACACAGCCCTCAGGTGTGTGAGTCCACACTCAGCTCTCAGGTGTGTGTGTCCACACTCAGCCCTCAGGTGTGTGTGTCCACACTCAGCTCTCAGGTGTGTGTGTCCACACTCAGCCCTCAGGTGTGTGTGTCCACACTCAGCCCTCAGGTGTGTGTGTCCACACTCAGCCCTCAGGTGTGTGTGTCCACACTCAGCCCTCAGGTGTGTGTGTCCACACTCAGCCCTCAGGTGTGTGTGTCCACACTCAGCCCTCAGGTGTGTGTGTCCACACTCAGCCCTCAGGTGTGTGTGTCCACACTCAGCCCTCAGGTGTGTGTGTCCACACTCAGCCCTCAGGTGTGTGTGTCCACACTCAGCCCTCAGGTGTGTGTGTCCACACTCAGCCCTCAGGTGTGTGTGTCCACACTCAGCCCTCAGGTGTGTGTGTCCACACTCAGCCCTCAGGTGTGTGTGTCCACACTCAGCTCTCAGGTGTGTGTGTCCACACACAGTGCCAATATTCTCCGGCATCTGTACACACTAATGATTTGAGCACGTGACTGCTGTGTGTGTGTGTGTGAGTGAGGGTCAACACAGGAGGTTACAGTCACTGTACCGTGTGTGTATGGGTCAACACAGGAGGCTACAGTCACTGTACCGTGTGTGTATGGGTCAACACAGGAGGTTACAGTCACTGTACCGTGTGTGTATGGGTCAACACAGGAGGCTACAGTCACTGTACCGTGTGTGTGTGGGTCAACACAGGAGGCTACAGTCACTGTACCGTGTGTGTATGGGTCAACACAGGAGGTTACAGTCACTGTACCGTGTGTGTGGGGTGCGGGTACAGCCGGTGGCGGCCTTGGAACACTTGGGTACAGGAACAATGTGTCAATCAAGAAGCTTCTAAGACGACATCATGTGTAGAGATGAAGGGGTCGTTAGTGGGGGCGCCCTGCCCCCCCTAAGAACACTCCGGCTCCCTTCTCTATGACCAATTACCTTTGAGTTACGTAGCGTGCGTGTATCACCTATTGGTGTCTGCGGAATCCAGCTTGTAGCTCTTGGACCCCGCCTTTACCAACCTTGTTTAAAATATCTCTTTTTGCTTTATTTGTATTAAACACACATTCCTTTATTGCAGCCCACAACAGCTATCTAACTCCCCAGGTTTACTGATAGGTGAAGAGAAGTGTCAGGTGAAAGGAAACACTGCCTAAACGTTTTTGTCTAACAACTGGGAATGAATCCGCAAGCCTCGGTTGTAAGCCGATAATTTAGACTACTAGACCACAGTACTGTGTGTGTGTGTGTGTACTCACCTAGTTATACTTGCGGGGGTTGAGCTCCGGCTCTTTGGTCCCGGCTCTCAACTGTCAATCAACTGGTGTACACGTTCCTGAGCCTGCTGGGCTCTATCATATCTACACTTGAAACTGTGTATGGAGTCAGTGTGTGTGTGTGTGTGTGTGTGTGTGTGTGTGTGTGTGTGTGTGTGTGTGTGTGTGTGTGTGTGTGTGTGTGCACAAGTGATAACAATAACTCCCTGGAGAACGCACATGACCCAAAAATCTCTCAAGAAAGCAAGTTAAATCCTGACAATTAGAGGCGAGGGAAGAGAGCTTCAAGTCTGACCCCCACGTCTGAAAGGCCGAAAAAATAGCGCAAGTCCCAGACACCCAAGTCCAAGGTGAGGCTCGGTAATTATGGGGCGAAAGCGCTCAGACACTATGACTATCCAGGAATGATATCCAACCACTCGGAGTATCGGGGGATCGAACGCCGACCTGTAAGAGGCGAGGACGTCGCTGTACCCACCAGTCCAAGTGGCTGGGTTAATTAATTAATTCTCCAGTGACTATAACTTTTGTGCCCAAAGGAAAAAGTTTCATGCTATCAGAGGAAGACAATATTCTTGGCCCAACATGGCCTCGGAAGAGAGATATGTGGCCACCATATGTGGCATGTGGGGGGGGGATGGACGAGATAGGGCCCATTGTTTCTCGCCGGCGCCCGGGATCGAACCCGGGACCACAGGATCACGCGTCCAGTGTTCTGTCCGCTCAGCCACCGGCTCCCCCTCACCGGTCGGGACCTGTAACACCCACGTTCTTGCGACCTATTCTCTACACAACTCAACTACATAATTCCGCCTCCGGACGGCGGTAATGTTCAGTGAGGAATTTTTGTTTGCTGTCGCAGCCAGATAACGCCACTTTTCCCCGCAAGTGAACAACGCCCACGGAGTTCAACGCCGGGGAAGCTGTGGCTGGGATTAACGCGTGTTCTAGAAGCATTTAATCAACGCGAAACGAGCGTTATCAACCTTGATTCGTTATTACTTCAGCGTTGGTGGTCCAGCTTCGCACCAGGTGTTAGACGGGGGGGGGGGGTTGACCAACAATGTTGTTTAAACGTTGATTGTACGATGAATGAACGTTGATTCTGCGATCAATACTGACGCTTGTACCTCCAACATGATATCTCCTAATCCTTGTATCTCCAACATGATATCTCCTCCTGACGCTCGAACCTCCAACATTTATTATGGCATCTCCTCTCCCCGGGGTCTGACGGCTGAGTGGACAGTGCTCGGGATTCGTAGTCCTAAGGTTCCGGGTGCGATCCCCGGCGGAGGCGGAACCAAATGGGTAGAGTTTCTTTCACCCCTTGATGCTCCTGTTCACCTAGCGGTAAATTAGGTACGTGGGAGTTAGACAGCTGCTACGGGCTGCTTCCTGGGGGTATGTAACAAAAAGGAGGCCTGGTCGAGGAGCGGGCCGCGGGGATGCTAAGCCCCGAAATCATCTCAAAATAACCTTCCCCCTATGATTATATTTAATGACAAAATGCATAACTTTAAAACTTTCATATATGTGCAATATGCCTTGGATTATGCTGAAAAAATATGCCTCAAGTCAAATATTTAAAAAAAAAAAATCTTATTTTTCTATCTTGTTTGGATAAAATACAGAAAATTTAAATTTGTTGTCCTTATGGTGTCCTTATTAAATTTGTTATTAAAAAAAAATTATTTAAATTTATTTATGTATTTAAATTTTTTGTCCTTATTAGGTGTTTTTGTCCTTATCCTTATGTCCTTATCCGTATAAAATTGCTAAATTAAAAATTAAAAATATATGGAATCACCTTGAATTATGCTTGAAAATAACATCCTAGCATCTTAACTATCTATCAGATTGGGTAAAATGCCCCCCCCCCCCCCCAAAAAAAAAAAAAAAAAAAAAAAAAAAAAAAAAAAAAAAAAAAAAAAAAATTATTTTCGCTTATGGCCAAATTTGCATATAAAATTACTAAATTGAAAAATATCAAGTATGTGTAATCAACTTCAATTATACTCACCTGTCGCAATCAATCATAAGGTGGATAGTTTAAATATCTATCTTAATTTTTCAAATTGGAGATTAATTTGTGTAAAATATGAAAAAATCTCTATTTTTTCCTTACTGTCAAATTTCTCTTCTAAAATGACTAAATTTATAACTTAAATTATATGGAATCACCTATTAGGCTCACTAGTAGCACTCAAGCATAATATTTTAAAACTGAGTGGGTATCGAACCCGCTTCCACAACTTCTTCATCAAGTCCCACACACACACACACACACACACACACACACACACACACACACACACACACACACACACACACACACACACACATACAGGCGCTGGTGGCTGGGTGGACAGCACGCTGAATACGTAGTCCTGTGGCCCGGGTTCGATTCCCGGTGCCGGCGGAAACAGATGGGCAGAGTTTCTTTCACCCTGATGCCCTGGTTACCTAGCAGTAAATAGGTACCTGGGAGTTAGACAGCTGTTACGGGCTGACTTCTGTGTGTGTGTGTGTGTGTGTGTGTGTGTGTGTGTGTGTGTGTGTGTTAACATCTTGAAATGTAAACATGAGAGAAGCCAATAAGCCTCAGATGCTTTACGTCAGTCATCTGAAGGCGGGGCCCTAGAACTAAAGCTCAACCCCCCCCCCCCCCTTGCAAACATAAGTAAGTCCATGTATGAGAGTGTATACACACACTCAAACATCATACGTGCAACAGGCTGATAATTACCCCCCCCCCCCACATTACCAGTAATTAGGGATACACATTTTTTGTTTCACTCCTGAACCAGGTACTTTTTATACCTGTTCATTTCCCGTATGAAAGAACTTCTCCTTTCATCAGCGAGTAATTACTATTAATAGTGATTATTCGCTAAGGCACTCCGGTGATTGGCCTCGTTGGTACGTATAGTCTCTCTTTGTCCCCTGTGAGTTCTGTTACCTAGGTGACTCTGTCTCTTTGTTTCTGTGAGTTCTGTTACCTAGGTGACTCTCTGTCTCTTTGTCCCTGTGAGTTCTGTCACCTGGGTGACTCTCTGTGTCTTTGTCCCTGTGAGTTCTGTCACCTGGGTGACTCTCTGTCTCTTTGTTCCTGTGAGTTCTGTCTCCTAGGTGACTCTCTGTCTCTTTGTTCCTTATGAGTTCTGTTACCTAGGTGACTGTCTGTCTCTTTGTTCCTGTCAGTTCTGTCACCTAGGTGACTCTGTCTTTGTCCCGTGTAAGTCCTGTCACCCAGGCCTATTAATAGCGTTACATAAGCCTGCTATAGACTTACACCAAGCTAATGTAACTTCATGCAGTCGAAAGGTTATACTCTATACCACAGGAAAATATATTATTTTGAATCGCTTTACCCTCCTTATATAACTTCGTCACATCTATGTATATACAAGTTTTAGTAGAAAGTTTGAAATTAGTCTCCCGAAAATCATGTTTCTCTTCATGTTGCCTCATTAAGATAATGTAGTTACACTAATTTAGCCTGGGAGGGGAGGGGGAATAGGACTTAACAAGTTGGGCAAGATTTTACACAACACTCACACAATATAAAATTCGCCAGCCCTACTGTTAGTCACTATGCACAACCCACATTGCGCACCATAACTTTCCCCCCCTCCTCCTTCAGCACAGTTAACGCAGCATTGAGCCAATTTGTTACTCTGACTACACATGGCGTCGCCTCAGGGAACTAAGCTCAGTCTCCGGGTCTCCAGTTTAATAATGGGTTGATATTGTTGATGGGGAAATAGCGCCGAGGGGGGAGGGGGGGTAGCTATGATGTTTAATAGGACGAGGGATATTGTTGATGTGGAATGGGACTTAAGACCATAGCAACAGTAGGACTTAAGACTATAGTAATAGGACTTACGACCATAGTAATAGTAGAACTTAAGACCATAGCAACAGTAGGATTTAAGACCATAGTAATAGTAGGACTTAAGACCATAGCAACAGTAGGATTTAAGACCATAGTAATAGTAGGATTTAAGACCATAGCAACAGTAGGACTTAACACCATAGCAACAGTAGGACTTAACACCATAGCAACAGTATGACTTAAAACCATAGCAACAGTATGACTTAAAACCATAGCAACAGTATGACTTAAAACCATAGCAACAGTAGGACTTAAAACCATAGCAACAGTAGGACTTAAGACCATAGCTACAGTAGGACTTAAAACCATAGTAATAATAGGACTTAAGACCACAGCAACAGTAGGACTTAAGACCGTTCCTTATCCACCATTCCTCCCTCCCCCTCTTCCTTTATCGACCATTCTTATCTTCCTCTTCACCCTACTTCACGTCCCGCCAAACAACATTACGAATTCTTTCCCTGTGACCTTTGGCCCTCTTATCTGCTAGCTTCCCTTCCTCCGCGAGCGGTGGCGGCCGGAGGAGGGGGGGCCAAGAGCTGAAACTCGACTCTTCCAACATATCATGGTGTCTATTCGTACCCTGATACTGGTACACGGTTACTGTCGCCCTGATGTTGGTACACTATCTCCCTGTCTGGGGTGCTAGGGCACGCCATGGCCCTGACTGGCCTCCTAGGGCATGGTATGGCCCAGCCTGGCCTCCCAGGGCAGTGTGGGCGAGGACACAAGAGGGTGGTGTGTGTGTCCTGGTCAACAGGGGGGGTGTTATTGGTGCCACAGGTGCCACAGGTGCCACAGGTAAGGCATTAATTAAGGAAGCCGGAGTCTAATTAATACCAGGACGGAGGCAACTAAATGACGGCTAGTTGGTTCCTAGAGGCTGGCACGGCGGAGCCACCACAGTCTGCTTGATCACACGTGACTGCCATCAC
The DNA here is from genome assembly GCF_040958095.1 of Procambarus clarkii. Classification (NCBI taxonomy): domain Eukaryota; kingdom Metazoa; phylum Arthropoda; class Malacostraca; order Decapoda; family Cambaridae; genus Procambarus; species Procambarus clarkii. The sequence goes on from NC_091238.1 coordinate 17,640,865, forward strand.
AGTCTGCTGGATCACACATATTTTGGTAGCAGTCTTGTAAAAATATGTTGTTGAATATGAAAGGGTAAGATTAATGATTCTAACACGGATATTCTCACTATGTCTGGCGTTTTTCTTCACTGTCGAGGGTAATTGAAAAATTAACTCTCCAAAGTTCATTTTCACATTTTTTATTTATTTATATATATATATATATATATATATATATATATATATATATATATATATATATATATATATATATATATATATAATATATTTCATGACTGGTTCCTGCGGTTTGTTCTTGTCCTTTTCAAAACTATTTCGATATATTTTGATCAAAATTCAAATTCAAAAACTTTATACTCATAAGTGTTCGTACATCCATAATAAAGTTTACACCAAATTCGCGTTACTTACGCCAGAACCTGAGTGATAAGAGGACAACCCACCACGTAATGGTCCCTTTAATTTACGGGTTATTCATGCCCGTGCCACCTCTTGGGTGGCTTAATCTTCATCAATCGGTACCTATAATGTAAACAACAGGAGAGTACCAGACTACAGGGGGCAGAGGGCGCTGATCTGTGCATCATTTTCTGGCCAGGAGAAGCTTTTAGTGTGGCTGACGTTATTACTGGCGGCTTTGTCCTCGGGGCAAGGGGAAGGTGTAGGGGCGTCCTGATGGACAGTACTGTGGGAGGGAGAGAGGGAGAGAGAGAGGGAGAGAGAGAGGGAGAGAGAGAGAGAGAGGGAGGGAGAGAGAGAGAGGGAGGGAGAGAGAGAGAGGGAGGGAGAGAGAGGGAGGGAGAGAGAGATAGAGAGAGACAGAGAGAGAGAGAGAGAGACAGAGAGAGAGAGAGACAGAGAGAGAAAGAGACAGACAGAGAGAGAGACAGAGAGAGAAAGAGACAGACAGAGAGAGAGAGAGAGAGAGAGAGAGAGAGAGAGACAGAGAGAGAGAGAGAGAGAGAGAGAGAGAGAGAGAGAGAGAGAGAGAGAGAGAGAGAGAGAGAGAGAGAGAGAGAGAGAGAGAGAGACAGAGAGAGAGAGAGACAGAGAGAGAAAGAGACAGACAGAGAGAGAGAGAGAGAGAGAGAGAGAGAGAGAGAGAGAGAGAGAGAGAGAGAGAGGCGGCCAGTACTACCACACACACACACACAGGTTGACAGGCCAAATAGCTCACGCACCAATAACATCCATTTATAACTAATGTGTTGATCTGTAGGCTGGGCTGAAAATACTTTTTTATCTGAAAGTGGTTTATGAAACGAACCGGTTTTTATTCAGACACAGTTTTACTGAACGTTATTGTCGTTACTACGTATTATTATTATTTTTATTATACAGACTCGACTCTTGGGAGTCTCCCCTCCCAGAGAAAACTCTTGACCAATCTCTGGGTAGAAAACACATGAATGATTTAAGATTTTGGCATAAATTTTCCATTCTTGCCAATTTGATCAATCGGGGCTGTTGGTGGTGGTGCTCTGGCACTCACATTGAGCACCTTCATGTGTTGAGTGGTTTGGTGAGTCGCACAAGGCTTTTATAGGTCTCCTGTTGTTATATATCTCTAGCCTGGTCATTTTCCTTGGATGACTTTCCTAATGGCTCCCTCTTTCTATCTCTCCTCCTCTCCTGTTTGTCTCCTTAATATCTGCCGGGAGCCTCTCAGGTGTTGTTTCTCGTTTTACAGGTGTTGTAATTTTGAGTTGTCTGCCCCGTATCGTCAGTTGTTGCACACAACCAGCTTGTGTTCCACGCCCTTAGCTTGTTTGTGTTCCATGCCCTCAACCGGACTTAATACTGGACTTTAAGTTATTAAAATTTTTGACGAAGGCCAAAATCTCTTTCATCCTGTGTTGTTGTCTTTTGTGAGGCTGCTTCACAACTTTCCCACAGTCCCCCCTCCTCCCACGTGTCCTGGACCTGTCTCCCCTCCTCCCACGTGTCCTACACCTGTCTCCCCTCCCCCACGTGTCCTACACCTGTCTCCCCTCCCCCCACGTGTCCCACACCTGTCTCCCCTCCCCCACGTGTCCTACACCTGTCTCCCCTCCCCCCACGTGTCCTACACCTGTCTCCCCTCCCCCACGTGTCCTACACCTGTCTCCCCTCCCCCCACGTGTCCTACACCTGTCTCCCCTCCCCCCACGTGTCCTACACCTGTCTCCCCTCCCCCCACGTGTCCTACACCTGTCTCCCCCCCCTTTACTAGTCCTACACCTGTCTTAGTTTTATATTCAATCCAGAAAAATTCCCACGACATTTATTGTACTTTTTCCTGTCAATTCCTCTGCAATGACCATCAAATTTTCCATTGAAACGTGGATAGGGAAGATTCTCGAAGGCTGTTGCACGTTCCTGCAAGCCTGCTTGGTTGCTTGTGCAGTTCCTTAGCGCGTGTTTGTTAAGGGTAGTTATCGGTGAGTTTAAGATGGGACCTCATTTCACTAATTAGTGTTTAAAAGAGGGTTTAATCCCGTCTTGAAGCACAATCGTCGCCCTGAATGGTTCCTTAAGGGCTTAGTGACTTGACTGGTGAGTTGACACCTGTGTCTGGCGGTCAAGTAACCCGTGAGATACTTACAGCGCTCCTTAATGCCTGGGGTTCCAGTGTTTCTTACTGCGTAGGGTTCCAATCTTCCTTGTTGCATAAGGATCCATTGTTCCTTGTTGCATAGAGGTTCCAGTGTTCCTGGTCGACCGGCTTTCGGCCCTGTTTGTTACCAAATTACCTCACATTTTAACCCTCTTATTGGTTATCTCACTTCACGTGACGGAAGTGACGTCAGAACCTATTCGCGCGCCATCTTTTGTCTGCCCTAGATTAGGCATTTAAGCGGAATCCTTCAACACCTCGTAAATCCTACGTTATCTCGTAAATCCTACATCATCCCGTAAAATAAACTTACTCCATATGTTATTTGGCTATCGTATAAATCGCACTCTTATCGCGTTACGATAGAGAAAGGGTCGACGCGGCGTGGGAGAGGCAGGAGGTGTTGCTTCTCGCTCCGCTGGGAGACAAAACAGGACTAAGCTGCCAAGCTTTGTGTTACCTCAGCCTAGTGTTGAGAACCTGAGGCAGGCCAGGCATGGTGACCTGGCTGGTCTTCTGTTATCCTGTGGCGCCTGCTGTTGCTGGTTGATGCTGCTGTTGCTGGCTGGTGGTGCTGTTGCTGGCTGGTGGTGTTGTTGCTGGCTGGTGGTGCTGCTGCTGTTGCTGGCTGGTGGTGGTGCTGTTGCTGGCTGGTGGTGCTGCTGCTGTTGCTGGTTGGTGGTGCTGCTGTTGCTGGTTGGTGGTGTGTACACCCATGTGGGAGGGGTACAGGGAGCAGTAAGCTTGGTGCTTGAGTGGCTCAAACCGGCTCAGCTTGGGCTCAGATTTTATATCCTATTTGTATCAAGACTCGCCTGCTCCACCGCACGTCCCACAGCACGCCCCCACAGCACGTCCCACAGCACGCCCCCACAGCACGCCCCACAGCACGCCCCCACAGCACGCCCCCACAGCACGCCCCCACAGCACGCCCCCACAGCACGCCCCCACAGCACGCCCCACAGCACGTCCCACAGCACGCCCCACAGCATGCACAGCAAGACGAAAGAGATCTCCAAATGGGGAAGATAGAGAATGCATTAAACTGGATGACAGACCCACTTGCATACCAGAAGCACAGATACAATTCCACGCCACAACAGAGCCACAACAGGCAGCAACCCTACAACAGGCAGCAACCCTACAACAGGCAGCAACCCTACAACAGTCACCACTGGACAGAACACACTCAATATGTCCACGCATAATGGACCGGTCAGAAAAGTCTCCCGGTCAAACTACCTCAGACAGAATATCCTCTTTCATCTGTGCCAACATACAAGAGCAAAAAACAAAGTACCGTTCATAAATGGCTTCCTCGTGGAGTCAAATGCAGTATTCGGAGCTTTCACAGAAACCCTATACTGGGGAATTCTTGGACAGTGAGATCTGGATACCAGGATATAATCTATACAGGTATGATAGGGTAATTAGGTCACATGGAGGAGTGGGTTGGTATATTAGGGAAGACTTTGTATACTCGGAGCTCCTTAACGATATAAATGAGGTGGTAGAGGTACTGGGAGTACAAATTTAGAAAACAAACTTAGTTATTATTCTAATATACAAGAAAGATGCAATGGCTGAGGAATTCACAGAACAGATTTAAACAAAATAGAGAATAGCCTTGATAATTTGGCGAACCCGTATAGTATGGAGGAAGAGCTTGGACACGGGGGATACCAGATGCGCTTATATCAGCAGACATAGCCCCTCTATATAAAGCTAGGAGGGAGCAAAGCATTGGCAAAGAATTATAAGAATTATAGAACATCCCACATAATAAAAGTATCTGAGAAAGTGATCAGGAGTCAGGTCACCATTTTCATGGAGACCAATGACCTCCACAACCCAGGCCAACATGGAGACCAATGACCTCCACAACCCAGGCCAACATGGATTTAGAGCGGGAAGATCGTGCCTCTCACAGCTACTTGACCACTACGACAAAATCACTGAGGCATTGGAAGAAAAACAGAATGCATATGTGGTATACACAGACTTTGCAAAGGCATTTGATAAATGTAACCATAGAGTGATTGCACACAAAATGAGGTCGATGGGAATAACTGGTAAAGTAGGACGCTGGATACTCAGTTTTCTGTCGACCAGAACACAAAGAGTAACAGTCAACCATATAAAATCGAGTCCAAGAGCAATTAAAAGCTCTGTACCTCTGGGTACAGTCCTTGCACCGCTGCTTTTCCTTATTCTCATATCAGATATAGATAAAAATACAAGTCAAAGCTTCGTATCATCCTTTGCAGATGACACAAAAATCAGCATGAAAATTACCTCGGCTGAAGACATTAAAGAACTACAAGCAGATATTAATAAAAAAATTTACTGGGCAACATAAAATAACATAATGTTTTACAGTGATAAATTCCAGGTACTCAGGTAGGGTAAAAATGAGAACTTTAAACATAATACAGGGTACAAAACACAATCAGATTTACCCATAGTAGGAAAGCAGCATGTAAAGGATTTGGGAATAATGATGTCTGACGACCTAACGTTTAAGGAGCATAACCAAGCAAATATTGCGTCAGCCAGAAAAATGATAGGATGGATTACGAGAACTTTCAAATCCAGGGATCCCATCACAATGGTTGTACTCTTCAAGTCACTTGTGTTGTCCCGTCTCGAGTACTGCTCATTACTCACTTTCCCCTTCAGAGCAGGAGAGATTGCTGAAATAGAGGGAGTTCAGAAAAGTTTTTCAAGGGAGTTCAGATGGAGTTTTCTTCAAGAAGTGAAGGACCAACTGAGCTGTGATGGGTATGTGGGCCTGCGGGCCGCTCCAAGCAACAGCCTGGTGGACCAAACTCTCACAAGTCAAGCCTGGCGTCGGGCCGGGCTTGGGGAGAAGAAGAACTCCCAGAACCCCATCAACCAGGTATGCCCCACCGCATGCCTCACCTCTCGCTTTATTTAGCTAGCCACCTTTTACCGATTTCTTTGAAGAGGGGGCGGGGGGGGGCAGTGGAACACGACCCACGTTTTAATAGGATCAATCGGACTGACTCCAACCCGCCCTTGTTGGGCACCAACCCAACATGAATCCTCACCCAACGTAAAAAGTTGGGTGAGGGTTCCCCAAGTATCTGGCCTCCATCCTCGAACGGACAAACATTCCTTTCTCTATAAATGAATACATAAATATATATATCAGAAAACTTTTGACCCTTGAAGGATTCGAACCCGGTCAGCCAGGGCCTCCAAGGTGCTTGGAGGCCCTGGCTGTCCAGATTCGAATCCTTTAAGGGGGATCAAAAGTGTTCTGATATATAATATATATATCAAATGATAACCCTGAATAGTACACATACTTGAAAGTTCCAAATCCCCTCTCTGGTACTTGAACCTCCGCCCGTGTGATCCAATGACAATCGTGTGTTCAATCCCCGACTGCCCACCAAGTAGTTGGGCACCATTCCTTTCCCCCGTCCCATCCCAAATCCTTATCCTGACCCCTTCCCAGTGCTATATAGTCGTAATGGCTTAGCGCTTTCCCATCCTCATACTTCCCTTCCCCCCACATATATAGATCACCTGTCGAGGTCCACATGATGACCTGAATTACAGTTTCATACATGTGGCGTGTTGACGCATGCGCCGCAGACCTTGAGAGGACTGTAATGAACTGTTCGGCTCGGGTGTCGTTTGTCATATTTAATACAGAGTGTGAGTAGTAACTCACTCTGGCCTGTCACAGGCGCGTGATGAGTGTGGGAGATGGGTGTTAAGATGCGGGGGGGGGGGGGGGGAGATAGATGTGGCTGTGACGCAGGCAGGGAGGGAGGGAGGGAGAGAGGTAGAGAGAGAGGTAGTGAGGGAGAGAGGCAGTGAGAGAGAGAGGCAGGGAGGGAGGGAGGCAGGGAGGGTCCAGGAAGAGACGGAGGGAGGGAAGGACGGTAGAGACAGTAAGGGAGGGAGGGAGGGAGGAGAGAGGCAGTGAGGGAGGGAGGCAGGGAGGGTCCAGGAAGGGAGTGAGGGAGGGAAGGAAGGAGGGTAGAGACAGTGAGAGAGGGAGGGAGGGAGGGAGGGAGGGAGGGAGGGTAGAGACAGTGAGGGAGGGAGACAGGAGAGAGACAGTAGTGAGCACGGACAGGACCACACCCACACCATCGCTCTTAATCTCCACCTTCCAGGACGACATCACCTTAACCCCGTGACTGATGTCTCCGACACATCATTTACCAAGACATTTTCCTCCGAGTAAACACATTAAACTTTATTGTCCTTATTTTTTCCGTTCTTCTCTATTTTCATTTACGAATATAGAACCAGATAGGGTACCCGGCGGAGCCCGGGTCTCTCCCTCCCCCCCTCGTTGTCGCAATAGGAGCTAATCCTACTTGCAGAGGGGGTATGAGGGAGGGGGTAGATGAGATAGGACCATAGCGTACAAATTCCGACGTATTTTGTACGCTATGGTCCCCCCCAAACATACAAAATAAAGGGGTGTACCCTGAAAAGCAACGGCTCACGATTGGCCACGTTTTCTGTGGGAAGGTTAGGTTAGGTTAGGTGGGTGGTGTGGGTTTGTCCGTTTTAGTACCAGCTTTTCTGAACGCTCCGGCAAGTGGGAACAACCAGCACTGTGACACAGACGGGTGAGGCCCGCGGGACAGGGTGACAGAGACGTCTCCGTCTCTCTCAAAGTGATGAAAATAGAGATGACAGGTGACAGAGGGGGAAGATTGACGGGTCAGCCGGGGCGTGTTTAGGACGATCTATGAGATAATTGTGAGGAGCGGCGGAGCGAGAGAAGAGACAGGGAGATGGAGGAGATAGACAGGTAAGGAGACAGAAAGTGACGGGGTCACTACACACACAAGGGAGGACTGGGTGATGGGAAGTCACAAATTGTTAATGTGTTTGTGATCCAGGCAGTAATGACTTAGTGGTGTGTGTGTGTGTGTGTGTGTGTGTGTGTGTGTGTGTGTGTGTGTGTGTGTGTGTGTGTGTGTGTGTGTATTGACTATGTGTGTCTGCAGCGAGGTCTTAGCTCTTGGACCCCGCCTTTCTAAGCAATTTATTTTTCCTCTATTATGTCTATTACATATATTTCTCTCTAACACACACACACACTTTTTCCGCCTAACACGGTTGAGAGGCGGGACCAAAGAGCCAAAGCTCAACCCCCGCAAGCACAATTAGGTGAGTACAATTAGGTGAGTACACACACACACACACACACACACACACACACACACACACACACACACACACACACACACACACACACACACACACACACACCCACATACACACACACACACACACACACACACACACACACACACACACACACACACACACACACACACACACACACACACACACACACACACACGTGTGTGTGTGTGGGGGCCTCGTAGCCTGGTGGATAGCGCGCAGGATTCGTAATTCTGTGGCGCAGGTTCGATTCCCGCACGAGGCAGAAACAAATGGGCAAAGTTTCTTTCACCCTGAATGCCCCTGTTACCTAGCAGTAAATAGGTACCTGGGAGTTAGTCAGCTGTCACGGGCTGCTTCCTGGGGTGTGTGTGTGTGTGTGGTGTGGGAAAAAAAAAAAAAAAAAAAAAAGTAGTTAGTAAACAGTTGATTGACAGTTGAGAGGCGGGCCGAAAGAGCAAAGCTCAACCCCCGCAAAAACACAACTAGTAAACACACACACACACACTGAACTACAGGCCAGTTCCCCTACCTTGTATACCATGCAAGGTGATGGAGAAGATCGTGAGGAAAAGGCTCGTAGAGCATCTGGAGGGAAATAACTTTGTAACGCACCACCAACATGGGTTCAGGGATAGTAAATCGTGCCTCACAGGTTTAATAGAATTCTATGACCATGCAACAAAAATTTGGCAAGAAAGAGAAGGATGGGCAGACTGCATTTTCTTGGACTGTCAGAAAGCCTTTGACACAGTACCCCATAAAAGGCTGTTACAAAAGTTGGAGCAACAGGCAGGAGTAAAAGGTAAGGTGCTACAGTGGATAAGGGAGTATCTAAGCAACAGGAAACAGCGAGTAACGGTGAGGGGGGAGACATCAAAGTGGCGAGATGTCAACAGCGGAGTCCCACAGGGCTCTGTACTTGGACCCATCCTGTTTCTAATATATGTAAATGATCTTCCAGAGAGTATAAACTCGTTCCTCTCAATGTTTGCTGATGATGCAAAAATTATGAGAAGAATCAAGACAAATGAATGTAGACAGAGACTTCAGGATGACCTGGACAAACTGGAGGAATGGTCTAGAAAATGGCTGCTAAAGTTCAACTCAGGAAAGTGTAGGGTAATGAATTAGGCGAAGGGAGTAGGAGGCTGAACACAAGGTACCATCTGGGAGGTGAAATCTTGCAAATTTCAAATAGAGAGGAAGATCTGGGGATTGATATCACACCGAACCTGTCCCCAGAAGCCCACATCAAAAGGATATCATCAGCGGCATATGCTAGGTTGGCCAACACAAGAACTGCCTCTAGAAACTTGTGAAAGGAATCGTTCAGGACCCTGTATACCACTTATGTCAGACCAATCCTGGAGTATGCAGCTCCTGCCAGTGACTCCTCCTGTGACAGTGACACAGTTCCCGGCGTGACAGTGACTGCCACCATTCAGCATTAAACCAACAGACATTAAAACTCGCTGAGTGAGTAATTAAGCTCAGTTTTATATGGGTCATCGAGCGAGGCTTAATTGGACTACTGGGGCACATAAGTCAAGTTCCACTTCAGTAAGTCAAGTTCTACTTCAATAAAAGTCAAGTTCCACTTCAGAAATTCAAGTTCCACTTCAGTAAGTCAAGTTCTACTTCAATAAAAGTCAAGTTCCACTTCAGAAATTCAAGTTCCACTTCAGTAAGTCAAGTTCTAAGGGCCCGACTTCAATCCCCCAGTCGGGACAGAACCAATTGGCTACATTCATTTTCACCTGATGCCGCTGTTCACCTATCAATAAATAGTTACCGGAGAGTTAGGCAGCTGTTGTGGGGTGATAATTAACCTGAGGAGGACCAGAAGAAGGACCTGCATAAGCCTAAACAAAGGCTTCCTGTCCCCCTCCCCCCCCCCTACAAATGCAATTTATAAACAAAATCCTATTTCAGAAAAATGGGGATATATATATATATATATATATATATATATATATATATATATATATATATATATATATATATATATATATATATATATGCGAACAAGCCTGAATGGTCCCCAGGACAATATGCAACTGTTATATATATATATATATATATATGTCGTACCTAGTAGCCAGAACTCACTTCTCAGCCTACTATTCAAGGCCCGATTTGCCTAATAAGCCAAGTTTTCCTGAATTAATATATTTACTATAATTTTTTTCTTATGAAATGATAAAGCAACCCTTTTCTCTATGTATGAGGTCATTTTTTTTTATTGGAGTTAAAATTAACGTAGATATATGACCGAACCTAACCAACCCTACCTAACCTAACCTAACCTATATTTATAGGTAAGGTTAGGTTAGGTAGCCAAAAAAAGCTAGGTTAGGTTAGGTTAGGTAGGTTAGGTAGACGAAAAAACATTAATTCATGAAAACTTGGCTTATTAGGCAAATTGGGCCTTGAATAGTAGGCTGAGAAGTGCGTTCTGGCTATTAGGTACGACATATATATATATATATATATATATATATATATATATATATATATATATATATATATATATATATATATATATATATATATATATATATATATATATATATATATGTATATAGGGAGGGAGTACCACCTCTAGCTGGAAGAAGGGGGACCCATAGCCTCGGAGGAAACCACGCATAACGCATTAGAGGGAATGTTTAGATCCCCTCCAATACAGTTTCTGTGTGCTTTTCTCCTACCACCCCCTTCCTTGAATATTTTTTGTGCTTTATTATGCATTTGATGGTTACAAGATATACATGGGTTGATACAAAAATAATAATGCAAAAAGGTGCTTAAAGGTTATGGATCTCTTGAAGAACACAACAATGGGAAACATTGATGAATGTCACAGACGGGTTCGATCATTGTTGCAAGTCAAACACTTCTTCGAATTCCTCTGAAGTTGGACTAGTGCCCAAGACGCAACAGGCATTTCCCCTCTGAATCGCAACACTGAGGCGCTGGAACAAGAAACTTTTTGCTCTCTGGTCTTTTGTAGCGCTGATCAATTTGTCCCCCAATTCCTTCAGGAACTTCAATGCACATTTTCCCCACGAACCGAGGGTCTCCGAGCCGATCGGAACAAAGCTGTAGCAGTGTGCTAGACCTCTGTATTTAATAATTTTCTGCGATTCCCTGAAAGAAGCAGCACCACCGCTTTCACGTGTGCTGTAGTGGAGGTAGGTACTGGCCAGTGTGGCAGCGCATGTGTAGTCCCATACCACTTGCTTACCATCCTTCCAAGGTAGCAAGGTGACCCCATCAGGGCGCTTCTGAGGGTCGTTAGGTCTGGATAAGTGTGGTTCTCTTTGTGCCGGGCAGCGGGCTGTGGCGAGGCTCCTCTTGATGATGTCGTTGACTTCTTCATGTCTTGCAATTTTACCCTGTGATTTACGACATACCAGACCATGACGACCATATTGGTCTGCCATCGCAGTTCCGCAGATGCACCTATGTTCGGTGAGGATGGGGGCGGCAAGGCGAAGGGCAACTCCAATGCGGAGAGCGTCATGACTGAGGCGAGTTCCCAGGGCTGCATTGGGCACAGCAAATAAAAAATCCCCGGCGTGGGGTGCTGTTACCGCTAGGAGGCGGGCTTTGTTTTCAGCATCAGCGTTGTCAATCATTGCTGTGACAGTCTTTTCCATTATGGGGCCATCCCAGTGGGCCTGCTTGTGGTCTTTTGGGACTTGTGGTCGGGGTTGAGGGTGTGCAATGGTGTCCCATTGTCTGGCTGCTTCGATGAACGTTTGATCATGAGTTCCCGCTGTCTCTCTCATACGCTCTGGTAGGATCTGCCCTACCAATTCGTTGGCTGCTGTACATGAGGACAAGAATGCTGGAAGTGCTACCTCAGTTGCCTTTCGTATGCCTATCCCTCCAAATCTCACTGGTAGTGTTGCTTGGTCCCACTGACTGTCATCTAAATCTAGGTTGAGCGCCTTCCTGAATATTGACCTGAGGAGCTCATCATATTGATTTAGAAGTGGGTTGCCAAAAGTTGGTGCACACCTTAAGAAGTATGTTAGCCTGGGCAGGGTAAGGCACTTTGTGAGAAGGTAGAGGGCATCGTGGGAGTCCAAGTCCCCAATTCTCTCTTCCATCCTCTTTAGGTCTCTAAACTTTTCGTCAAGGACTGCAGCAATGGCATTGTGGCCCAGAGGTGCTCCGAGTAGTGTGCTGTCGGTAGGTTTAACGACTGAGGCTTCTGGAAGAACTGATTTCACTGCTCTAATGATTACTTCACTAGATGCAATAATTTCGCACTTGGAGGGGCTAAGAACGAGACCCATGGACTCCCCCCGTGTCTTCACCAGCTGTAAGTCTTCTAGCAGGGAATCTTGTGTGCCTGCCAGAGTGCCATCATCCAGGAACCAGATGTTGAGCTCGCTGGACAGTCTGGTTGTAATTTCTCGAACCGCTATGCAAAAGAGGAACGGTGCAAGTGGGTCACCCTGTTGAATTCCCTCTGCTGAGGTGACTTCATGTTTGCCAAACAGGAGGGTTGAGTCTTTGCTGTAGCCTGCTGACACAAACGGGAGAATGCTTGGGCAATGTTCCTGGACTGCAGTGAGGATTGCTTCCCTTTTGACCGAGTTGAATATAGCATATGTATATAGCATATGTATATATATATGTATATAGCATATGTATATATATATATATATATATATATATATATATATATATATATATATATATATATATATATATAGACACTAAAGCTAATTGGGTAAATTCAGGTAATTTCAAGTCTTTTTGTCTATAAGAGGACGAAACTAGACAAAGCTGTCTAATTCAGGGAATCCGATGCTCATTAGTCGTTAAAAGCGTACAAATTGAGTTGTTAAAATTCCTCTAAATCATGCAGATGTTGACGATGGTGCTAACAGCATACAAATTACCACGGAACAGTGAAGTTAAAACGCGTTACAGCTGTTTTACAAGAAGGTTTAATTTAATGTCTTATAAACCAAAGTCCGACACCAACAGTTTACTGTATCAGGCCAAAATAATTTTCCTAGTGTATGGGGGGAAAAAAATATGTCCTATAACTGCGTTGGAAGTTATGGAATGGCAAAGGCAGGTGTTTATCAGGGACACGTGTGGAGGTCACATGTGTCAACTACACATGTAGCTGTCCAACCCGTTCTCGCACTTTCGTATAGTCAATATTGACTTATTAAATACGTGCATATGTGACATACTAATTTATTGTGAATATTTTAGTTTACCTTGAAAAGCTTCATAGAAAACACCGACCTTACCTAACCTTCTTAGTATGTTAAAATAAGCATCTTATTGCTTCTTATTTACAATTATTACTTAACCTATACCTATAATAGGTTAAGTAATAATTGTAATTACGAAGCAATAAGATGCTTAACTTAACATACTAAGAAGGTTAGGTAAAGTCGGTGTTTTCTATGAAGCTTTTCAAGGTAAACTAAAATATTCACAATAAATTAGTATGTCACATATGCACTTATTTATTAAGTCAATATTGACTGTAAGAAAGTGCGAGAACGGGTTGGGCTGTCATGGGAGGTGATCAAACCACCTGTTGTGGAAGAGAGAGGTGGCCTTTTCTCCCACATGGAACGGGTGAGGGAACGGTGACCTCTCCCCTCACAAAAAAATATATATATATATATATTAATACCTTTACATAAAGTCATTGGAATAACTCGTATATCAATTCAACCCAAAAAAAATTATGATATGCCAACCTCTGGCACATGACAGGAGAACTTTGTGTTCCAGCTCGTTCTGCAGTCATGAACAGCGTATCGAAAAGGTCAGACGAGCTGAACCACACAGAGCTAAGCTCGCTAAAGCGGCCTTGCTAAACGCTTCGCCGAATATGTTCCACTCATTTGAAATTTGGAATTGCAAACCATAGTTTTCTTGTCTGCTTTGTACAACATTTTTTTTTTTTTGCAGTGTTTTTCCATCCTACTGGTTCTGTGAAGGTCATATGACCTTCAGCTGCTGACTCTGATAAGGTCAAAGTGTCCTCCTGTTGTCTGTGTGAAGGTCAGGTCCTCCTGTTGTCTCTGATAAGGTCAAAGTGTCCTCCTGTTGTCTCTGTGAAGGTCAGGTCCTTCTGTTGTCTGTGTGAAGGTCAAAATGTCCTCCTGTTGTCTCTGATAAGGTCAAAGTGTCCTCCTGTTGCGTCTGTGAAGGTCAGGTCCTCCTGTTGTTGACTACGGCATCGGCATCAGTCATGCACCATCGTCAAAGAATAGAATATGCTCTATTTGAGCATATTAGAGCTTAGAGCTCCCAGTGCTCTAAGTGTAGTCGCCAGAGGCATTGTTAGAGCGCCCAGTGCTCTAAGTATAGTCGCTGGAGGCATTTTAGAGCTCCTAGAGCCCGAGAGCTCTAAAGATGTCACTGTTAAAATTTAGCGGAAGCTGCTTTCAGACAAGTCGGTTCCTGATTTGTTACTCCGTTAAAAAATGCAACGGTTTGGCTTCACCAGCATCGTACGAACCCAATCAACCTACCTAACCTCACAGGGGCCGACGTGCAGAAAACGCCGATAAAACTAGCGCTTCAGTTTTCAGCAATAGGTCGCATTTTTAACGTATTGGTCGACTACGTAAAAAATATGACCTAGTGCTTCTGTCAAGCTGACAAAAGTATCAAATTACCTGATTTTTTTTTAAAACTTTTGGGAGCATTGTTTTTTTTGTATTGAAATATCAAAGCAAATTTCTTTCAAAACTTGAATTATTTTACTTTTTAAAAACGTGTGTTTCGTGTTTTTTTAATGCATAAAGTCATGAACTTTGTAAAGGGCAACAGTGATCCCATAATGTCGAAGTTTAAAAAGTATGGAAAATATAGATTTTGTGGATAAAAAGAATATCTTGGGCTTAGAAACTTAAACTTACTAAGTTACTACTAAACATGCTCCACAGAGCGGCCACACAATATGCTCCCAAATCCGGACCACCACAGAAGTCCATGTTGAAATTTACTTCTCCAGAAAAGCCATAAATAACACAAAAGTCATTTAATAACTCCTCAGCCCACTAGGTGGTTGGTGACATCTGTCCTCTCTCTCTCTCTCTCTCTCTCTCTCTCTCTCTCTCTCTCTCTCTCTCTCTCTCTCTCTCTCTCTCTCTCTCTCTCTCTCTCTCTCTCTCTCTCTCTCTCTCTCTCTCTCTCTCTCTCTCTCTCTCTCTCTCTGTCTCTCTCTCTCTCTGTCTCTCTCTCTCTCTCTCTCTCTCTCTCTCTCTCTCTCTCTCTCTCTCTCTCTCTCTCTCTCTCTCTCTCTCTCTCTCTCTCTCTCTCTCTTTCTCTCTCTCTCTCTCTCTCTCTCTCTCTCTCTCTCTCTCTCTCTCTCTCTCTCTCTCTCTGTCTCTCTCTCTCTCTCTCTCTCTCTCTCTCTCTCTCTCTCTCTCTCTCTCTCTCTCTCTCTCTCTCTCTCTCTCTCTCTCTCTCTCTCTCTCTCTGTCTCTCTCTCTCTCTCTCTCTCTCTCTCTCTCTCTCTCTCTCTCTCTCTCTCTCTCTCTCTCTCTCTCTCTCTCTCTCTCTCTCTCTCTCTCTCTCTCATAATGAACGCCGGAAGTGAATTCAATTTTAGAACTGTTGAATGGTGAAAGAAGCTGAAGAGGGTTGTATTCATCTCCTATAAATTTGCATACTGCACTAATTAGGAAAGGGAACCTACCTGGTGTCTGTGGGGGTGGGAAGTGTGCATTAGGCTTTGTGGTGTTTCTGTGCGATGTCTGTGGTCGAAGAGGAACAGAGATGAGAGGGAGGGAGAGAGAGAGAGAGGGTGGGTGGGGGGGAGGGGATGAAAGGTGAAGGATCACACAGTGTGGCTCCCACAGTGTGGCTCCCACAGTGTGGCTCCCACAGTGTGACCCAAACTGAATAAATAGATGCATCCATGCTGTGAGTATAAGGCCGTAATATCACTCACACTATCATGAGTCTCCACAACAGTCCAATGTACTCTCTCTCTCTCTCTCTCTCTCTCTTTCTCTCACATGTTTTTTTGGCTCAACTATTAACATGGATTTGGAGGTACACAGAGAAAATTGACCATTTCACGGATGATCGTCCCCGAGCCCGAGGTCCACCTCCCTGGCGCTGATGCGCCTCGACACATACTTTCCCGCTTATAATTACTGCGCTCAGCACCCACTCGTCCTGGTGTGAGCGCTGCCAGGAGCACCAGTGTTGCCAGGCTGAGAGAGAGAGAGAGAGAGAGAGAGAGAGAGAGAGAGAGAGAGAGAGAGAGAGAGAGAGAGAGAGAGAGAGAGAGAGAGAGAGAGAGAGAGAGTCCACTAATACCACTGCTTCAATACCTTTCATCTGCAGTAAATACTAAAATGAGATAAAGCAAAAAAGATATTCAAAAGAGTCAGATCGCTACAGTCAGCGGTCAGCCAACAGAGGCCATGATGGTGCTAACCATAGAGAGCCCTGTGATCGTGCTCCTGGGCCCCGAACCTCTGACTTGTTGCGGCACACACACAAACATGTATAGGAGTATATCTTATACATCCTCACTCTTCATATATAGGAGTTTATATATATATAGGTTTACGGTACACATCTGTGATGACCCTGCCCAAGTTACCGTCAAGGAGAACATGGAGGAAGGGAATCCTGTCTCCACTTCCTCCAGTTTTCTCAACAGGTGAGAAAAGTAAAGGAGGCAGGATTCCACTCCTCGAGGTACTCCTTGACAGTAACTCAGGCTGGTTCATCACAGATGTGTACCGTAAACCAACTGATGCGGGACAGTGTATGAACGGTGAGAGTGGATACACTCACAGGTATAAGAGAAGCGTCATCAATGTATATGTAGGTCGTGCAATACCTGCATGCTCATCTTGGCAGCTCTTGCACCACCAACTTGAACGAATCTTGGCCAAATTGTTGAGAACAACGGTTACAGCAATACAGAATTCGACGAATTCGTAAGTAAGAAGCTTGGCTGATATCTACCTGAGGCTAATCAGGCCCCAGGGGCGGAAAATTGGTCCCCATGAGAAGACATTGTAGTGTATTATAAAAATACATTTACGCAGGCATACAACAATGATGAGAAGGTGATACGAGACATAATTGACAGACGTTGTAAACCTTGCAGTGAACACACAAGGATTCGTCCTGTCATTCATTGTAACAACCCTCGTTCATCTTCCCTCATTATGAGAAATAACACCTCTGCCTCCTCTATCACACTGACGTGTACTAATGTAGTGTATTAATACAACTGCAGCTCTGGAGACTGTGTACTCCGAAATATATGCTACATTGGACATATATATTGAGTAGACATCTTACACTTCATTTGCAAGACAGAGGTATTAAACATCATCGTTCTCATTACCACGACATCATCCTCAATTGCCAAGACAGTGAAATATACGACAATTATCACACACACCGACGACCGCAGGAGGCTTGAGGCTGTGTTCATTCGGGAGCTGACACCAGTAATCAACACCCAGGTGAATGCGGCATCAAGTATACAAGTGTTTGATGGTCCTCCATTGACCCAGATGGAAGATGTAAGACCTGGCGGACGGCTAGAAGCCCGAGGCAGGCAACAATCACCTCACCCAATCGTTGCTGTTATTGTTTAAGATTCCCTACTTGGAACATAAAGTTCCAAGTAGGGAATATATATATATATATATATATATATATATATATATATATATATATATATATATATATATATATATATATATATATATATATATAATGTGTTTGTGAGGATAGTAAGACATTCTCTGGCTAAGAATATAACGTTGGAATTGTGATGGTTATTGCTTGAAAACACTTTGTTTAACATTAAATGATTCAGCTTTGAGGCGCCAAGTTGATAGATATTGGCAAGAGTGACATGGAAGTGAAGATCAAAGCTGAGTGAGATGTCTGATGCTGGCTACTGGGACCCGCATGCCCAAGCGTAGTCCAAGCGTAGCCCAAGCGTAGCCCAAGCGTAGTCCAAGCGTAGCCCAAAGGTCCACTGTAAAGCATTTTTGGTCCTCGTCAAAGTACCAAGAATCTTCCCTGTATATCTTTTCTGTAATATATCTTTAATTATTAATTAGCTTACCTGGGTATATTTAAATATTCCTGAGGGGCCACCATCTCTAGTGGCCCTCGGAGGGGATTGGAAGCCGGCGGCTTGTTAGTTTGTTCCTGGGGATTTTTCCAGCTGAGTTTTAAACCGGAGTGGAATTTAAAACCAAGACTTAAATGTCTTGGCGTTTACTGCTTCGGCGGGTAGGCGGTTCCATTGGTTGATAGCTCTATGGGTGAAAAAAGCTTGAAAAAAAAAGCTGACGACGTTTTGGTCCGTCGTGGACCATTATCAAGTCGATTGTGATGAGACGAAATTGTTGTTTTTAGATTCAGCTACTCGGAACATAAAAGTTCAAAGTAGCACGGGCTATGGTGAGCCCGTAAGTGGAGGCTCTTTGGAGCCAATATATGTATCAATAGTAGATACTAGAGATCTGGGGATGGATGGGGGTCTACATGGTGGTTTTCAGCCCTGGAGGGCTGGCTGTACCAGTTATGGAGCTGGTTGGTTCGTGTAGACCTCTAGGTGAACAAATCCACAAGGGCCGTGACGAGGATTCGAACCTGCGTCCGGGACCTCTAGGTCTTCCGTTTTTTCTTTGCCTGAGACTTTGGCTGAGCCGTGCTGTCGTTGGAGGTTGGTGAGGTGGCCTCCATCAGGTCTTGTACCGAGTAGGTGTCGTGTTTGTGGTGCGACGGTGGAGCTCCTACTAAGATTTCCTCTTTCTCAGGAGTTTCCCTTCATATCTCAACCCAAAACTTTTACTAATACCTTTCATCCTCTTGACATAAAGCTCGCCTTTCGACAAACTAACACACTCCGTAGCCATCTGGTTCACACTGCTCCTCCTGCTTCTAATGCTGCTGGTGTCTGGTATTTCCTGTTCATCTTGTCCTCTTCAATACTTTGGCGAAACTGGCCGTACACTGAATGACAGACTTAAAGAACACAAGAGAAGTGTTAAGTCTGCAGACACAAACAATGCTCTCTTCTGTCATGTGAGGGATTCTAATCATCTTATTGATTGGTCTTCCTCCAAAATAATCTTTCCTGCCTCTACTCTACACAGACGGCGTCTTGTTGAATCGGCTCTAATACACAATGTACCCAACATGAACTTGAGTCCTGACTTTGTTGCTGTGGACTCTTCCCTTACACAGTATATACTTAAATGTTCTAAACTTTCTTACAAACGTGACTTAACATAAGCTTACTCGACCTGGAAACACAAACCGAAACTGTCTCTATTTTCCGCTTGTTACAACTTGTAATAAAGTTGTTACATCTTGGCTTAACGTGTTTATGACGTATTAGAACGTTGTTAGAACTTGCTATATTGGTTGTTGTATTGGAGCCACGGGGTGCCACGGGGTGCCACGGGGTTACGTCCTCCACCTCCGGTGTGACCTCATTGTGTAGGACATTTGATATCTAAGGGGCTTCGAGGGGTGAGTAATTAACTGTGGTGTCCGGTCTGTGGTGGTGAAGTGTATAGTGGTCGGAACAGTCGTTATAGGGAGGGTGGTTGTTATCTTGCATCCCTGCTCTCTCTCTCTCTCTCTCTCTCTCTCTCTCTCTCTCTCTCTCTCTCTCAATTCACTCTACACACACACACGAAAAATTTCATGGGTTCGATTCCCCGTCCCTCCTTCAGTACCCACAATGCCCCACCACTCCCACATTAGCCAAATAAACTCACTTCATCCCATAACCCACGAGTACCCACAGTCCCCTACCCCCCCCCCCCCAACACTCATATCAAAGCTACAAGAAAGCAAAATTCTTCAAACCAAAGATTCTTAAATAAATTAATGCAAAAACACATCCCCTGTCATCGACTGTGTGTGCGGGGGGAGGCCTACAGCCTCATAATGTGGGTAACTGAACACCTTTTTCTAAGTAATTCAACCCCTTTCTGTGAATAACTGAACCTGTTTTTGTCGCTGATTGAATCCTCTCGGTGGATGATTCCTTCTGGAGGTAATTGAACTCCCCCTTCGGATGGTGACTGAACCTATTCTGTGGGTAATTGAACCCTTTTCCGTGCCACAGTGGTGTGGGCTGCAGGGGGGACCCTGGCTAGCCAACCAGCCCTCAGAAGCAGCATCGAGGCTTATCGACCATCTTAAGGTTAACTCGAGGGTAAATTAAGATCGTGTATACCGAGAGTGTGGAGGGGGCGTACATACCCCCACTACACGATCGTGGACGGCTAGGCCTTATAACTCAGTCATCAGCAGAGAAACTAACCTGTTACCTCAAAGAGTGGAAGAGTGTAGAGTCCTTCATCTAGTGTCACAGTCAAACCTCCCTGTACGTGATCTCTATGACTTCTTTGCAACAGTCAAAGGAGTCACAGACGTGAACATGAACATATAAACGTGAACAAGACTCGGTTCACGTTTGCAACATCTCTCCCTGGTGAAGGTTTTCAACCTTACCAACCACCTCCTCCTCCTCCCCCCCTGCAAACTTGTGCAACACTTTGACCCACGTGGTAAAGGGTTATACACCTCTCCGGCTATTAGAAAATTTCCTCTTTTTCTTACCACTTTCCTCCCACACCCCATTGTCCTACTCACAGATGGGTCTAAGATGGGTCGACGTGTTGGCTACACTGTTGCTTCCCCTGGCCGATAGGGATCCGGTCGGCCGAGCGGACATCACGCGGGACTTGTGATCCTGTGAACAAATCCACAAGGGCCGTGACGAGGATTCGAACCTGCGTCGGGGAGCATCCCAGACACTGCCTTAATCGACTGAGGACGACAGTGTCTGGGATGCTCCCGGACGCAGGTTCGAATCCTCGTCACGGCCCTTGTAGATTTGTTCATTTGGTGCATCACGTTATTGTGATCTGTGTGTGTTGTGATCCTGTAGTCCTGGGTTCGATCCTAGGCGCCGGCGAGAAACAATGGGCAGAGTTTCTTTCACCCTATGCCCCTGTTACCTAGCAGTAAATAGGTACCTGGGTGTTAGCCAGCTGTCATGGGTTGCTTCCTGGGGGTGGAGGCCTGGTCGAAGACCAGGCCACGGGGACACTAAAAAAAAGCCCCGAAATCATCTCAAGATAACCTCAAGATAACTGACCGAAGCTGTGTGTGTCGTCTGGGGCCGCGGGGACACTAAAAAAGCCCTGAAATCATCTCAAGATAACTGACCGACACTGTGTGTGTCGTCTGGGGCCGTAGGGGCACTAAAAAAAGCCCCGAAATCATCTCAAGATAACCTCAAGATAACTGACCGACACTGTGTGTGTCGTCTGGGGCCGCGGAGGCTGGCATCTTCAAGACGGAACTTTGAACTTTTTTGGAAAAAAGTTTTGTATACTTTTCGTCAACTGCCTTTCCGAGGTCACCTTTGTTGACACTCTCAGTGGCCTCAGGGCCCTGCAGACTTAACCCTTGGCTTATTGTGCTGCTAGAAATCCGATATTTGCTGCTGCTTTAGCAGATTTGAAACAATCGAATTTTGCTGAGTCTCCCAGTCATGTTCGTGTTACCTTAAAGGAATGTTCGGATACCTTAGATAAGGTCATTCACAATCATATTCCCCGAAAAGGAATTCCTTATTCGGATTTCTACCCAGGGAGTCATTCCTCAATCCACAACCGTTGGCAGGGTCGTTGTTCTTGCAATATAACCGTTGGCAGGGTCGTTGATCTCGCAACACAACCGTTGGCAGGGTCGTTGATTTTGAAATACAACCGTTGGCAGGGTCGTTGATCTTGCAACACAGGTAATCTATCTCCCCTTGGCCGTCCTCCACCCCCTTGGCCGTCCTCCACCCCCTTGGCTGTCCTCCAGCCACTGGGAGAGACGGTGGGGAAGCTGGTGTGTGTAGGATGCTCTCGCCGGGACCACTGTTCGAACCCCGCCACCACACCTGACCTTTGGAAAGATTCACTCGTGGTGATTCGGGTCCCCAGTCAACAGTTCGAAGCGGCGCAAAGATCGCAAACTACCGTATTGTTAAACCACTCATTCTAGGTCAACTCTGTCTTCTGGGGAGCCGGTCGGCCGAGCGGACAGAACGCTGGACTTGTGATCCTGTGGTCCCGGGTTCGATCCCGGGCGCCGGCGAGAAACAATAGGCAGAGTTTCTTTC
The DNA here is from genome assembly GCF_040958095.1 of Procambarus clarkii. Classification (NCBI taxonomy): domain Eukaryota; kingdom Metazoa; phylum Arthropoda; class Malacostraca; order Decapoda; family Cambaridae; genus Procambarus; species Procambarus clarkii. Next base: position 17,662,821 of record NC_091238.1, read on the forward strand.
ACCCTATGCCCCTGTTACCTAGGAGTAAAATAGGTACCTGGGTATTAGTCAGCTGTCACGGGCTGCTTCCTGGGGGTGGAGGCCTGGTCGAGGACCGAGCCGCGGGGACACTATAGCCCCGAAATCATCTCAAGATAACCTCAAGATAACATGATACAAGGTGTTAAGTATTGCAAAGCCCCCACAATAGACCCGGTCATCAAACTATGCGTTTGGCATGTTAATATCTTTATTGTTATAAACCTCTGAAACAACTCTGGACCCCCCCCAAAAAAATCATTGTTTCCAATTTCAGTGGAATCGATGGGGGTGCGACTCCCATTAAAATAGGAACAATGGGGCCGACCCCGACCTGCCTATGACAGTCCTCTACCATCCATCACTCACCCTGCCAATTTGGATGAGTATTTGTTCGATTAAATATGATTGAGATTTAAACTTGGCAACAAATCACAGAATTTGGTTTTGGCAGGTGACTAGGTGCTCACCTAGTTGTGCTTGCGGGGGTTGAGCTGCGGCTCTTTGGTCCCGACAGCGCGTGGCGAAGCACGCGATGAATGAGGTTAAACATGCACTGGATGAGTGGCCAAGGGGACGTCAAAGCTTTTGGGGAGGGGGGCGGGGGAATCGATATGCGTACTGGGCTTCATCTGTTCTACATTCGCATACAATATAATGTTTTAATACCGTGGCATTGTTTATGGTGCTTGCTGGTAAAGCACACACACACACACACACACACACACACACACACACACACACACACACACACACACACACACACACACACACACACACACACACACACACTTACTGTATGTCTCTATGGATACTACGAGTGTCCCCCCCCCCCCACCCTCACTCTACTCCTCATAGAGTTCCTCCACAGTGAAGAAACTCCCTCACCTTACCTCCCTGGTGCCTAGGGAGGTAAGGTGAGGTACCTCGCTGGCACCCAGGACCTCCTCCTCACCTCCGCAACACGAAAAAGGTCTTTCACTCAGTCCAACCCCACACTGGGACAAGACTATGTAAGACTTGGAGTGTTAGAGAGACAGTCCAAGCCAGGCACAGACCAAGCACAGACACAAACAGGCACATAGCCATATGGCTATAGGAGTTCAAAAGCCACCGGGACTTGGGTTTAACAAGCCACAGGCCAGGTGTTAAAGCCGCAGGTGCCGTGTTCTAAAACATTTTAGAGGGAGCAAACATGCGCGCATGTCGTGTTTGACGTGATACGCGCTAAATCACAACACGGAGAAAACATCACAGGTGTTTGGTTTTTGTTTAATGAAACGGGAATGGTGACTATTGGGGGCTAGACTCGGCGTCCATGTGTAGTGAGGTGTGGCTCTGTGGTGTGGTGTGTGTCTGTGTTCTGTGGTGTGGCGTGTTTGTGTTCTGTGGTGTTGTGGAACACTTAGGTGTTGTGGAACACTCGGGTGTTGTGGAACACGCAGGTGTTCCTTACCGTTAATTAACAGGAAACGAGGGAACACATTCCCATTATTGTTCACATTGGACTTGATGACTTTGCTACACATCCTCGCGAATTCTGAAGCGATTCAGATTCAGTCCTTGGACTTACCGAGTGTGGGTTGTATTTATTTACTCCCAACCACTTGGACTGGACGGTAGAGCGAGTCTGGCTTCTTTGCAGGTCGGCGTTCAATCCCCGATCGTCCAGGTGGTTGGACACTATACCTTTTCTTCGGCCTATCCTAAATCCTTATCTTCATGTCTCTTCCAAGGGCTATATAGGCATACTGGCTTAGCGCTTTCTCCTGGTTAGGACTTTACTTACTATATGTGTTTATTATTTGTGCCTGCAGGATCGAGCTGTTAATTAGCTCTTGGTTCCCGCCTTTCTAACCGTCGGTTGTCTAATACCTGTCATATGTGCTACACATATGCTATTCTCTCTAACACACACACACACACACACAGAAGACAGCGAGTCACTGTGAGGGGTGAGGTCTCAGATTGGCGAGACGTCACAAGTGGAGTCCCGCATGGGTCAGTCCTTGGACCTATACTGTTTCTGATATATGTAAATGATCTCCCAGAGGGTATAGAATCGTTCCTCTCATTATTTGCTGATGATGCGAAAGTTATGAGGAGGATTAAAACAGAGGAAGATCGTAGGAGGCTACAAGATGACCTAGACAGACTGAATGAATGGTCCAACAAATGGCTACTAACGTTCAACCCGAGCAAATGTAAGGTAGTGAAACTAGGCGGTGGAAACAGGACGCCAGTCACAGGATACAGAATTGTTATATTATAATTATAATAAGCTTATAATATAACAAGTTATTTCAAGCTGGGGCTTATTGATCACAATTGACTATATAAACACAGGTTGATATATAATCAAATACCAGACGGATTAACCACCCTATAGTTATGAAGACAACCATACAATACTTAGTAGTAGGCATCCACCAGTCTCAGGAGACTATGGAGTTGCTCTCTGGTTGCCGGTCTGGAGTGGCCTCTCCAGGGCGCACAGGTAGGGTAGGTTGAAACGGAGAAGCTGTTACCCATGCAGCTGTTACCCAAGCAATCAGAGCATGTAGAGAGCTCTGGTGACACCATATCTGTGTCAATACTTAACTGACACAGGTCACCAGATCTCTCTACTTGCTACTGACTGCTTGAGAGGACGTGAACTGCCTCACCAGACTAAAATAATTCCTATCAAACATATACAATCATACTAACATACTATTTCATACATTCTAATATGGATAACTAATAGTATAACATTCTTAAATGGTTTAACTATAGAGTTACTTGTATATAATGATTCAAGATGGCGTCAGAGACAGCCTGGTGCTGTCTGTTTCCCTCACTGTTAAAGTATTGTACACTAACACTTCCTGTCCACTTAATGCAAGCTCTCTTCCTCAGACAATGGAATATAATACTGTCATACATTCTAATACATCATACAACATAATACAACAGTCCACCACATGTATATGAGATACACTATGCAAATCACTCATATGCAAATACACTCCTACAGTCTGAGATGGGTGATAACAGATATGTTACTAACATTGTACCTGTGATATCTTCTAGATCGTAACACCTGATATCACCCCGGGGTGCATAGTAGCTGATATCGTCGGAGATCTTCAACGGAGTGTTCACCTTTATATCTCCTCTTAGTCTTATCATTCCAGGAGCGGGATATGTGTCTAAATCTCAGAATTCAATTCAATAATTTCTCTCTCAGGTCGTCCTGCTTTGTTGGGGATCCAGTCTCAATTGCGAGGGAGATCACGATGCTCATTTATTTCGGCAATAAAGCCCTCTGTTATCATATTGTAGTGTCGAAATATGATTCGATTGAGATTGGAAGGATTACCATGGGACTGATGGGGGATGGGGGACAGAGGAGGGATAGTGGGTGAAGATGTGAAGTGGGGGAAGGCTTGAGGGGGAGGGTGTGGGGGATGTGTAGATGGGGGTGATGTGTGGTGGATGTGTAGGTGGGGAGGGGGGGTGATGCCAGGCACTCCAGGTGCCACACTGGCATGTGTTGCTGGTCTTAGCCAACCTCATTCACTCCACCTTGCTGCAGGGGCGCCACTGATGACCACAGGGGCCGGGCACCTCACTCCACTACGGGCGGAGTTCCTTCCCCAACCCGGCTAATGGTCTGTACCATAACTACTCCATAATACCGCCAGCCGTTGTTCACAGACAGGTCTTATCGGCATATGGCTCCTGGTCTCCTCTTCAACCAGCGCGGCTCTGCCCCCAGATGCTCCGGTAGGAGATAATAAGCCATCCTCGTCGTCTGCACTAGTAATTTTGGGCGAATTATTTCCTCCGGAGGCTTATTCGCCTCCCAGGCTAGAGAGCCCTAGAGCGCACATCATCTCAGTTCCGCCACAGGGGAAGCTTTCTCGCGCCTTCAAGCATAGACGCGTGACGTCATGCAACGTCACGCCCAGGGCTCCACGCCATTGGTCAACTGGGCCAAGCCCCCGCTCTTGACCAATCAGAAGACGGCTGGCGCTGCTCCCACAATGCACCACAGCCCCGCCCCTTTGGGCGGCAAAGTGCTCCTCCTCCGCGACATTTTTCCTGGAGGAAAAGCTTGGAGCCTCGTCTCGTAACGAGCAAAAATCATAATTGCCGTCAACCGACTTCTCAGGCTTCTAATTAAATGTACAAAAATTACTTCACCATTCTTCGAGGTATATACAATCAGGGAGTTATGACCCTACAACCCGTTCTCGCTCTTGCTTATAGTCAATATTGGCTTATTTAGTAAGTGCATATGTGACATACTAATTGATTGTAAATATTTTAGTTTACCTCGAAAAGCTTCATAGAAAATAAATAGCTCCCTCATATAAGGTTGGACCCTTATATGCGGGAATAGAGTAAAACTGGACTACACACCACAACACTTGGCAACACTTCTAGAATTTGAGAAAAAACCGTTGGGTTTATTAGACCGAACCTGTCATCAGAAGCCCACAGCAGACGGGTATCTTCAGCGGCATATGCAAAGTCGGCCCACATAACTATCTTCAGCAATGTAACCTGGGAGTCGTTCAGGACTTTGTAAATAACATATGTCAGTCCCATTCTGGAATATGCAACGCCACTGTTGTGTTCGAATCCCGTAAGAAAGGTCAGAGGTATGCCACCAGACTAGTCACAGAGCTGAGAGACAAGACTCGCAAGAAAATACTAAAAGACTTAGTATTATATTTTAGTAACATCTCGTCACTGGAAAGGAAAAGAGATAAAGACGGAACTTGATCACCACAAACTCATGTCTAGGGAAATAAACAAGGCAGACAAGGGCACGCTGTTTCCAACGTAATAACCAAATATATTGCCCTTAGACTGTGAGATATCGAGAGGTTGAGGAACTTATGCATTAGTTGACTGAGCGTTGAGAGACGGAACCAAGGAGCTGAGTCTTAGCCCTAACGAGTTCCATTAGGCGAGTACAGCAACCAATTCTCCGAGAGTGTGTATTGTGCTTGTAAACTGGCTGTAGTTATGCTGCTTTAAACACGCGCATTAAAGCATAATCGCGTCATTTATTGTTGGAGGAAAGATTAACAAGAAGGCAGAGTGTAAGTCTTTTTTCTCCATGCTTCTGTCCTCCATGCTTCTGTTCTCCATGCTTCTGTCCTCCATGCTTCTGTTCTCCATGCTTCTGTTCTCCATGTTTCTGTCCTCCATGCTTCTGTCCTCCATGCTTCTGTCCTCCATGTTTCTGTTCTCTATGCTTCTGTCCTCCATGTTTCTGTTCTCCATGCTCCTGTTCTCCATGCCTCTGTTCTCCATGCTTCTGTCTTCCATGCTCTTGTTCTCCATGCTTCTGTCCTCCATGCTTCTGTTCTCCATGCTTCTGTCCTCCATGTTTCTGTTCTCCATGTTCCTGTTCTCCATGTTTCTGTCTTCCATGCTTCTGTCCTCCATGCTCTTGTTCTCCATGCTCCTGTTCTCCATGCTTCTGCCTTCCATGCTCCTGTCCTCCATGCTCCTATTCTCTATGCTCGTGTTCTCCATGCTCTTGTTCTCCATGCTTCTGTCTTCCATGCTCCTGTTCTCCATGCTTCTGTCTTCCATGCTCCTGTTCTCCATGCTTCTGTCTTCCATGCTCCTGTTCTCCATGCTTCTGTCCTCCATGCACCTGTTCTCCATGCCCCTGTCCTCCATGCTTCTGTCCTCCATGCCCCTGTTCTCCATGCTTCTGTCCTTAATATCCCGCTCGCCTCCTCTCCTTCTTTCTTGGTACCTGTGTTCGTATCCCCTTGTCGCCCATACCAGCGTGTCGAGGGCGGCCCCGTCACCCTGCAGCTGCTCCACCTCTGAAGCAGCTGCCTCCGTTACAGCTGCCTCTCCTCCTGCTGCTTCCCCGCCCGCCTGGGGTATACTCCGCCCCGCCCGGCTGGGGTATACCCCAGTGCTCCCTAGACAGTATACTTACGCCCCACGCTGCCTCTGCGCTTCTTATCATGCAACATTTCAATGATAGCTCTTTGACTGGAGTTTTCCTGGACGCCAATTGGCTCATTGTGGTGGTGTTTCTGGGATATCCCCCTAGCTGGTCCACCAAATGTTTCTCATAATACTCATCTCTGTCTTACTCAGGCGGTGGATGAGTGTCTATGGCTATCTCTGTCTCACTCAGGCGGTGGATGAGTGTCTATGGCTATCTCTGTCTCACTCAGGCGGTGGATGAGTGTCTATGGCTATCTCTGTCTCACTCAGGCGGTGGAGGAGTATCTATGGCTATCTCTGTCTCACTCAGGCGGTGGATGAGTGTCTATGGCTATCTCTGTCTCACTCAGGCGGTGGATGAGTATCTATGGGTCCTATGTTGGCTACAGGAACGTTGTGGCTAATGTGTTGAATGAATGAATTATTGGGGAAAAGCCCCAAGCCATTACGACTATATAGCACTTGGAAGGGTCAGGATAAGGATTTGGGATGGGACAGGGGGGGGGGGGGGAAGGAATGACCCCTATCACTTGGACGGTCGGGGATTGAACGCCGACCTGCATGAAGCGAGACCGTCGTTCTACCGTCCAACCCAAGTAGCTGGATGGTTAATGTATTGAATACTTTCTGCGATGTTAAATCTTGGTTGGAATCTTATTTGATTTGTGACTGTGCACTGTGTTAGATAATGTTCCAGTGGTCTGTTGTGGCTGTAACTGTGCACTGTGTTAGATAATGTTCCAGTGGTCTGTTGGGGCTGTAACTGTGCACTGTGTTAGATAATGTTCCAGTGGTCTGTTGTGGCTGTAACTGTACACTGTGTTAGATAATGTTCCAGTGGTCTGTTGTGGCTGTAACTGTGCACTGTGTTAGATAATGTTCCAGTGGTCTGTTGGGGCTGTAACTGTGCACTGTGTTAGATAATGTTCCAGTGGTCTGTTGTGGCTGTAACTGTACACTGTGTTAGATAATGTTCCAGTGGTCTGTTGTGGCTGTAACTGTGCACTGTGTTAGATAATGTTCCAGTGGTCTATTGAGAATTTCTAACCCCACAATGCTGACATTTTCTCTCTCCTTGTGGATGCTGTGAGTCTATTCCCCATGCACTTGGGTCTCCAAGCCTGGTGTCGTGTAAGTGTACTTCTGTTCTTCTATTGTGGTCTTTCAGCAGAATAATTGTTTCGTAGTTGGTTGAATTCTTGTACCAGCGCCCTGATCCTGATGTTCCAGCTGCTGTGTCGTGCTCACTGTACATATTCTGCAATGGCTTTATCTACAATTATCTCTTAATCTGGGATTTGAGTTTGTCTTATGTAAATAGCTACATTACTCCTCTTAATTGCCATCTTTTATCAACAGTATCATTGCAAGGTATTCCTACATGACTTGGCCGTCCAGCTGTTTGTTCCTGAGTGCTACTTGGCTCAGTTGTGTGTTCCTAAGTGCTTCTTTCCTTCTTGGTTCCTTCTTTCGTTCGCCTATTCTTCGTGCTTTCAATTTCTCTTTCCGATTTCTGTGATCATTTGGGATATTGCGTTCCCTTGTACCCCTTTATCACGTTTGTTCTTTATTTCTGTATTTATATTTTTGGGGTTTTAATATTTCATATGTAATTTCGGTTTTAAAATCTATTTTAATGTTGTTAAAGAGTGATGGAAAAAACACATAAACATATGACTGTCAAAAAGTGTCTCAACACAGAAGGAGTAACGACCAGGGACACACACACACACACACACACACACACACACACACACACACACACACACACACACACACACACACACACACACACACACACACATACACACACACACATACACACACACACACACACACACACACACACACACACACACACACACACACACACACACACACACACATACAGGGCGCCGATGGCTGTGTGGACAGCACACTGGGCACGTAATCCTGTTACCAGGGTTCGATTCCCGGCGCCGGCGAGAAACAAAATGGGCAGTTTCTTTCATCCTGATGCTTCTGTTACCTAGCAGTAAATAGGTACCTGGGAGTTAGACAGCTGTTACGGGCTGTTTCCTGTGTGTGTGTGTGTGTGTGTGTGTGTGTGTGTGTGTGTGTGTGTGTGTGTGTGTGTGTGTGTGTGTGTGTGTGTGTGTGTGAAAAAACATCACTTAGTAGTTAGTAACTGTTGATTGACCAACAGTTAAGAGAGTTGCCGAAAGAGCAGAGCTCAACCCCCACAAGCACAGCTAGGTAAATACAACTAGGTGAATACACACAGCCAGAGCTCGACCAAAGAGCCAGACCTCAACACTCACAAGCACAACTAGGTGAGTAACACGGAATGATATAACAAGTGTCTGCTAGAGTTCAACTCCAGAAAATGTCAGGTAATGAATATTAATTCTGGGAACAGGAGTAGAATACAAGATTCACAACTGGGTGATGACCTCCTTTGAACTACACAGACGAAAAGCCTCGTGGCGTAACCCCGCATCGCTGCTCTTCTTAGAGGAACATCTTAACTGGATAACATCAGCGGCATTTACATCTTTGCAAACTTTCAGACTACAATTAAAAAGGTGCACTCACCTGGGACGGTGTGGGGGTAGACCTGAGGGCTGCCTTGGTCCAGGTGGGATATTTTACTGTATAATCTGTAAAGTTAAAATCCTCAGTGAGCCAAACTTTTCTCTTTAAAAATATTCAAGTATGACTTGAACTGTGTGTACAGTTAAGCTGTAATATAAGAACCATTACTCAGGAAAAAATCTAGCAAGGCTTATGTGAAACTTGGGGGGGGGGGGAGGGCAAGGGAAGGGCAGTAGCACAGTGGTCTACGTCTTAGGCTCACAACTAGTGGACCCGGATTGTGTTTCCGAGCGGGGCAGAAACGATTGGACAGGGTTCAGTTTCATCTGATTCCACTTTATCTAGCAGTAAATAGGTACCCGGGAGTTAGACAGCTGTTATGGATAACAATAACATAACAGTGAAGTAATAACAGAACAGTTTGGTAATGATTGTCTCCCCTGAACCCGCCAAACACACACCGAAACTACGACGTTGGTACAACGTTCGAACAAGTTTTAACCTCTCCTAACCAGTTATAACAACCAATATAGCAAGTTGTAACAACGTTCTAATACGTCATAAACACGTTAAGCCAAGATGTAACAACTTTATTACAAGTTGTAACAAGCGGAAAATAGAGACAGTTTCGGTTTGTGTTTCCAGGGATATACCACGTCATTGTGGCTCCTTTGTGTACAATACATTTACATTGAGTTGAATTGCACTGACCAATGCAACCCACAATGCAACTCCTGAATGCAACAGTAACTGGAGTCTGACTGAGAGTGTATATCAGAACGTGAGGGTTTTTAATGCCAGAATTGTCGGTGTGTTTGGACTGGTGGGTACACGGAGCAGCTTCGCGTCCTGTTGCAGGGTCGCCGTTCGATCCCCCACTGATCCAGAGGGTTGGTGGGCTCCGCTGCTCTGCTCAGATCACGTGCCGCAGAGCTTTATAGAGCTCCGTTGCCACATGGCGCTCTGCCGCAAGGCTCTACAACCACTATTACAACTGCTGCCACTATTTCAACTACTACCGCTACAACTACTACCACAATAACCACCACAACTACCACAATAACCACAAGTACCCCACACAACCACCCCGCCACTGCTGGTATCTGTGCACCGTAACTACAAGATCAGTGCCGTCGTTGCGAATAACACTCACCTAGATGGCGCGCAACTGATTAAATCTCATTAACGTAATTAACATACAAATTGTACGCTCCACGCCGCCTGCGTGGTCTCTGGCGTGTACGGTCCACGCCGACGCTTCCTAAATGGCTGTGGCCTTGATTCGTGGCCACTGGGGAGGACCGGACGTGTTCACATTTCTCGTGTAGTGACGGTATTCAGTTGTGTTGTTTTGGGAGGCTATCTCGCCACACTTGTTGTGGTGGGTACTGTCCATGTTGGTGCCTCGTGCTGGGTGACCCTACACGTGTCTCTCTCTCTGTCTCTCTCTCTGTCTCTCTCTCTCTCTCTCTCTCTCTCTCTCTCTCTCTCTCTCTCTCTCTCTCTCTGTCTCTCTCTCTCTGTCTTTCTCTCTCTCTCTCTCTCTCTCTCTCTCTCTCTCTCTCTCTCT
>NC_091238.1:17675452-17687952 GCF_040958095.1 Procambarus clarkii
CCTCATCCCTCTGAAACCTCTCGTACCTCACCCTATCCTCTCGCTCTACAGCCTTCCTATCCCTGTACAACATCCACACCTCATCCTTCCTGATGGATAGCCTCGTGCTGCCTCACCATCTCATTAGGAGGAAGACAAGATTGACAAGAGCGAGATGGACTAGAAAATGCCGCGGGGCATTATTTAAGAAAATGCAAATTGAATCTGCCTGCACATAAACGATTAGACCGACGTGACTCCCACGGGGGACCTGCTGCCCCCCACTGTAGAGAGCGCTCCATCCATATTGTGCTGAGAATATTGCCCTTGCTATTGCTGGCGAAGATGTGATGAACCTTGTGCTAGAATTGCATGCAACGAAGCTCATTGCAACGGTTGAAATATCACCGAGAAGAGTGAAAGATGAAGCCAAGGCCCTTAGCGAGCCATTTATGAAGGGGGACATTGTAGTGTCCCGTGGCATTGACCTCATCTATAATAACATATAACACAACTCTCTCCCTCAACCTTAACATGCAAATAGGAAATGCAACAGTAATATTAGTGCAATATTGAAATATAAAATAGTTGACATGAGAATACAATCGTGGGTTGAGAGAAGGCAAGTCCTTTCTCACGACGCTAATATAGTTATCTGATACTCTTAAGATACTGTACATCATGGCAGACATAGGAGGGTAGTGATGCATATTTCTTGACTGTCAGAAAGGCTTCGACAGTGTCCAGTTGGAGTATAGTCCACACGATACATATTCAAGATTAGGCATCAGGAATGGTGCTCTAGTGATAAATGAGCACTTGGGGAACAGTTAGCAGTGAGTCTTAGTGATGAAGGATCCTTCAGTGTGTGTGAACAAGTGACTAGAGGAGTCCTGCTAGGATCCATCCTATTGTTAAGGTCTCCACCATAGACCAGGGGTGGGATAGGTTCCTGGATGTTCACGTCAGCTGGCCACACGCGACTCATGACCAAGTTTAGAACAAGAGTAACACTGCCAGACTCTCATCAGTGACCCTGGCTAACTGCCAAGGTGGTTAGACAAGTGGCCGCTTGAGCACCCTTGGTAAGGCCACTCATCCCATTGTTATGTATTGGGATCACTCCTCTGACAAGATCACTCCTCTGACAAATGCCCCGACAATTTTAGAGTCCAATCCAAAAGCCTGCTTGACAGTGACATCAAAACAGCCTTGTGGACCACCATTACAGGACGCTACTAACACCAACCTGAGCGTTGTCATGTGTGACACAGTTGTGCAGTGGGCCGGACTCTAGTCACTCTACTAGCCTGACCTGACCTATGCTCCCACCACTGTCACAACATATACGGCTCCTTAACTTAATGACTTCTGGAGATGTAATAATATATGCAAACCGACACCATCCACAGAGAGATGGGAAGGGAGAATTTCTCTGTGGATTTTCCGCATACGAATGATCAGTGTATCGGGATACATAAACACACACACACGCACTTATGTAGACTGCGTAAGAATGGCTTTAACACGTCATGTGACTCAGTTCGTCGTCAATATTTACGTAATTATTTCCACACTTGACACATTTCCAACGTTGAGTGTCCTTACTGCCAAAATCGCCGGTCATATATACAGATGCAGTAATCCACAACACACTTCCTTCAGCCCCTCCTCCCACTCCCTTCCCTAGAGGAGCATTAGAAAAGGATCAGTGATGTCTTGATCAGTACATCAGAGACACCAATACCATATCGACCTGGAGGTGGAACCAGACTACTCCGCAGGTGGAACCGTACTACTCCCCCCTTTGGTGAGCCAGGATGACCTCGCTTCGATTAACTGGGATCCTTGGCACTGACAATTTCCGTAGGCGTGTCTGGGCCAGAGGTTCAGGGTCGCGTTACCACTCGCCGACCACCAAATGGTCACACCAGCTGTCCGCTCGTGTTTGTCGTCTCCTCCACCCAGGTCTCTGTCAAATATTTGTATATGATTAAATGATCCTTAAAATAACACACACACACACGTAGCACCCTAAGGAGATAGTATTATCGTATCAAAGACCACTCAACCCTTTGGTTAGACCACTCAACCCTTTCGTAAGACCACGCAACCCTTTGGTTAGACCACTCAACCCTTTGGTTAAACCACTCAACCCTTTGGTAAGACCACTCAACCCTTTGGTAAGACCACTCAACCCTTTGGTAAGACCACTTAACCCTTTATTGAGAGCACTCAGTCCTTGAGTAAGACCACTCAGGTGTATGGCTGACAGGGGGAGGGGGGGGGGGTATTTCCCCCCACAAGGAGCCCTCTACAGGAGAGGGGACTAGTGTGGTGGGGGGCGGCGACCCCTCCCCCACACCAAGGCAGGAGACACAGGGCACCAGCTTTACTGCGCAAGTTCCCGCCGCCTCACCGCCTGGAGAATGGGGAAGCGTCCCCTCATATTTTCAACAACAATGAACCTCGTTTTCCAAGTTTTAAGGCCGTAAACCTGCGATCTTTGTTTCGTGGAGAGGAAATTTTCCTGCGTGCCGATGCTTGGGGGGTCGTGTGCGGGTGCACGCATGTATATGTAGTCACGGGGGCGTGTAGCCATATACATGTCTGGGGACAGTGGACACATACAGAGGAGCATGTGGGTTGGTATATCGACGGACAGGAGCATTTATGGAAGAGCATGGAAGATGCGGTAGGTAATGACGGGGATTAAGGCTCTTCGAGCAGTGAGGCAAAGGCATGGAAGAGAGAGAGAGAGAGAGAGAGAGAGAGAGAGAGAGAGAGAGAGAGAGAGAGAGAGAGAGAGAAAGAGAGAGAGAGAGAGAGAGAGAGAGAGAGAGAGAGAGAGAGAGAGAGAGAGAGAGAGAGAGAAAGAAGAGAAAGGCATCAGACGAGAGATTAAGAAGAAAAACAGCGATAATACACAAAGTACTTATAGATATACGAATGAAGAATTGCAACAAAACGACGGAAATCATATAAATCACGTTGCCGGGGACAGGAAGCCTGTAACATACACCTGTCGAGGTCACCCTCCTCAAGTAAACTAGTGAACCTTCACCCAGGATGCCACCCACAACAACTCTCTAACTCCCGGGTACCTATTTAAATGATAGTCGAACAGAAGCATTAGGTGAAAGAGAAACGTGCTCAACTGCTTCTGACCTCCCCGGGGATTGATTCAGGGTTCCTTGGTTGTGACCCGGGAACGTAGACTACTCTGCTACAGTGAATATTGGACAGTAAAATAATAACAGTCTAAGAAGAGGGAGAAGGAGGATTGGGAATGGAAGAAAAAAGGATTGGAATGGAAGAAAAAAGGATTGGAATGGAAGAAAAAAGGATTGGAATGGAGGAATGGAAAAATTGAGGACTAGGAAAGGTTTTCAGAGAGAGAAGTGAGTAATAGATATTTCCTCTTATTGAAGTTATGGTGCTCCAGGAGGCATTTGTGTCGCTGAGGTGTGACGGGTGTCCCTAGGTGGGGGGCCCGGTTACTGAGGTGTGTGTGTGTGTGTGTGTGTGTGTTGTGTGTGTGTGTGTGTGTGTGTGTGTGTGTGTGTGTGTGTGTGTGTGTGTGTGTGTGTGTGTGTGTGTGTGTACTATTTGTGTATTTACTATAAGTATCTGCAGAATCGAGCTATTAGCTCTTGGACCCCGTCTTTCTAGCCAGTTTAGTTTTCCTCTATTATATCTACTACCTACATTTCTCTCTAACACACACACACACACACACACACACACACACACACACAGGAAGCAGCCCGTAGCAGCTGTCTAACTCCCAGGTACCTGTTTACTGCTAGGTGAACAGGTGCATCAAGATGAAAGAAACTCTACCCAATTTGCATCTGCCGGAGAGAGATGCGTTTTGAATATTGGTTGTGTGGGGGGGGGGGGGAAGAAGGTGTGTGTGAGTGTGTCTTGTCACAGAGTGCCACACATACTCAGAGTGCCACACACTCACAGAGTGCCACACACACTCACAGAGTGCCACACACACTCACAGAGTGCCACACACACTCACAGAGTGCCACACACACTCACAGAGTGCCACACACACTCACAGAGTGCCACACACACTCACAGAGTGCCACACACACTCACAGAGTGCCACACACACTCACAGAGTGCCACACACACTCACAGAGTGCCACACACTCACAGAGTGCCACACACACACACACAGAGTGCCACACATACAGAGTGTCACACACACTCACAGAGTGCCACACACACTCACAGAGTGCCACACACACTCACAGAGTGCCACACACACTCACAGAGTGCCACACACACTCACAGAGTGCCACACACACTCACAGAGTGCCACACACACATTCACAGAGTGCCACACACACTCACAGAGTGCCACACTCACAGAGTGCCACACACACTCACAGAGTGCCACACACACTCACAGAGTGCCACACACTGTCACTCTACCATAACATCCGTCCCCCACAGCGCGTCACTCGGCCAGAAGTGACGGCCAGAGTTTGACCGTTTACGACAGCCAAAAACAACGAGAAACTTTACAAATATCCGACAGGAATGTCCGTCAATGTTTCCTGTGGACGGGGAATAACATTTAAAAAAGGAAAGTGAGGATATCAAAAGATTAGATGTAAAGTGACCGTTAACGGTTTTTTTGTTTTTGTACTGCAAGAAGGCTGTGCCAGGCTTCTGATTGGCTACCAGACGCACAAGCTCTTCGCTTATTGGAGGAATCCACCGAAGCTCTTCGCGTACTGGAAGTGATGAGATGTGATGCTATGTGATGACTGCTGCATCGCTATGTGATGACTGCTGCATCGCTATGTGATGACTGCTGCATCACTATGTGATGACTGCTGCATCGCTATGTGATGACTGGTGCATCACTATGTGATGACTGCTGCATCACTATGTGATGACTGCTGCATCACTATGTGATGACTGCTGCATCACTATGTGATGACTGCTGCATCACTATGTGATGACTGGAAAAAGAATGCAATATTTTTATTGTTTATTTATTTAAATTTTTAACTCTATTAAGCTTCAGGTTTGGTATTTTTTATATTTGTATTGAATAAATGGAAGAGAAGGATTACGCATGTGTATATTCAAGCTAAAGAATAAACATCTCTGTTTATACACCCAGGTGTATATATATATATATATACCTGGGTGTATATACACTAAGAGAGAGGAGAGAGAGAGAGAGAGAGAGAGAGAGAGAGAGAGAGAGAGAGAGAGAGAGAGAGAGAGAGAGAGAGGGGGGAGGGAGAGAGGGAGAGAGAGAGGGAGAGAGGGAGAGGGGGAGAGAGAGAGAGAGAACAGAGAGAGAGAGAGAGAGAGAGAAGAGAGAGAGAGGAGAGAGAGGAGAGAGAGGAGAGAGAGGAGAGAGAGGAGAGAGAGAGAGAGAGAGAGAGAGAGAGAGAGAGAGAGAGAGAGAGAGAGAGAGAGAGAGAGAGAGAGAGAGAGAGAGAGAGAGAGAGACAATGAGAGACTTTGTAAAGTTGAGCATAAAAGCATTAACTTTATATTTTTCAGCAAGTTGTGGTATATTGTGTGATAACTTTGATTCTGGCCAGTCTCTAAAAAAATATTACCTTTCACTAAAAAAAATAACTTGTGTTCTTTTGTTCTCTTGTTCAACAGCTCTGTTCAGCTTCGTCTCTGTCTCTATTGTTTTTGCGAAACTGATGTTTTTTTCTGTGACTACTGGATTAAGCTTCAGCTCTTGGACTCCGCCTTTCTAGCAGGTGCTTGTCTCGTGTCATGACTCTTGCCATATGCCTCTGTCATAGACGTTTTTGAAATTTGAAACGGTGACGGTGTTCGACAGTCATGACAACGGTGACGGTGTTCGACAGTCATGACAACGGTGACGGTGTTCGACAGTCATGACAACGGTGACGGTGTTCGACAGTCATGACAACGGTGACGGTGTTCGACAGTCATGACAACGGTGACGGAGTTCGACAGTCATGACAACGGTGACGGTGTTCGACAGTCACGACAACGGTTACGGTGTTCGACAGTCACGACAACGGTGACGGTGTTCGACAGACATGACAACGGTGACGGTGTTCGACAGTCACGACAACGGTGACTATGAATCAGACAACGGGGCAGCGAGTCGTCATTTTGGTCTCAATTATAATTCTGCCGCCTCACTGGTATTGTTGTGTAACCTGCGCGTGTTTTGAGGTCAGAAGGATTGGCACTTGATCCTTACTCAAGGATGCCAGGCTCGGGCTCCGGTCTAGCTGGTGACTGGCCAGTCATGTCTGCAGGGGGAGCAGGGAGGGAAGGGGTGGGGGAGTGGATAGAGGCTACAGTCAGTCGTCGAGGGCCGCTACAGTCAGCCGTCGAGGGCCGCAACAGACAGCCGTCGAGGGCCGCAACAGACAGCCGTCGAGGGCCGCAACAGACAGCCGTCGAGGGCCGCAACAGACAGCCGTCGAGGGCCGCAACAGACAGCCGTCGAGGGCCGCAACAGACAGCCGTCGAGGGCCGCAACAGACAGCCGTCGAGGGCCGCAACAGACAGCCGTCGAGGGCCGCAACAGACAGCCGTCGAGGGGGGGTAATGGGTGGTGAGAACTAATGACTCCTGCCACACGTGCAGTAATCCACACAGATCCCCCACTCTACAGCCCTCAGTGGACCGCCTGAACTCAATCACCCAGTTCACTGCAGACCGAAGAGAAACGAGGGTGAACGGAAGAAATCGAGATAAACGGGGACTAAAACAGAGACGAGAGACATGAACGGGGAGTGAAGGGATAGAGCAGGAGTCGCAAAGAACAGTTATAGAAGCGGAGAAGCGCAAAGAATTGAGAGCAATGATGGAGAAAAATATATTCAGATGGTGAAAGGATGGAATGGAGATGGGTTGAGGGTTGGTGGGGGAGGGGAGAGAGAGAGAGAGAGACAGAGACACAGAGAGAGAGAGAGAGAGAGAGACAGAGGGGAGAGAGAGGAAGAGACTAACTAGCTTTCTACTAAATGGGATATTGATGTGAATTATGTTAACAGAAAAGGACTATACTGATTCCTCATTTTCTCACACTGATTCCTCATACCCACACACTGATCCCTCATACTGGAGCCCCTCATTACCAGGCAGAGGACCAGCTAATACGGTAGACTCAGCTGTAAACTATGAGGCTTAAAATCCAATTTCAGTTGTATTGTTCTTGATCTAGTTCACTTACACAGGTAAACAACACGTGAGCACTCGTCATTTATCGCCAAACTCTTTTTTGAATTAGTATTTTTTTGTAAATTTTTTTGTAATATAAATTGTATATTTATTAATTAACTCTAGTCTATCGTTTATTTCCATAAGTGTAAAAATGTTTAAAAGATCTGTCTTTAACAAATCAGGGTTACTCTTTATTGTAACTAAATATATTAAATACACCAAGTTAATTATATGTTTTTTATTGTAAGCAAACTAAATTAAACAATCATCCATCCACTTGGACTAGTCGGTACAACAGAGGCGTCGCCTCTTGCAGAGTCGGCGTTCGATACCCCATGGTCCAAGTGGTTAGCATGATATACACCAACGTATCTGTCGTCACATCCCACTAAATAACCCCAATATAACACGCATATATATATATATACGCATATATATAACACGCATATATGCAAACAAGCCTGAATGGTCCCCAGGACTATATACAACTGAAAACTCACACCCCAGAAGTGACTCGAACCCATACTCCCACAACTGGTATGTACAGGGACGCCTTAATCCGCTTGACCATCACGACCGGACATAAGGAAGTGATAGCCGAGGCTATATGAACCACTTCCCCGCCGGCACTCGGATGGTAATCTTGGGCATAGCATTTTATCAAATCACCTCATTCTTTGGGGCACACGTGAGGAACACAAATGCAAACAAGCCTGAATGGTCCCCAGGACTATATACAACTGAAAACTCACACCCCAGAAGTGACTCGAACCCATACTCCCACAACTGGTATGTACAGGGACGCCTTAATCCGCTTGACCATCACGACCGGACATAAGGAAGTGATAGCCGAGGCTATATGAACCACTTCCCCGCCGGCACTCGGATGGTAATCTTGGGCATAGCATTTTATCAAATCACCTCATTCTTTGGGGCACACGTGAGGAACACAAATGCAAACAAGCCTGAATGGTCCCCAGGACTATATACAACTGAAAACTCACACCCCAGAAGTGACTCGAACCCATACTCCCACAACTGGTATGTACAGGGACGCCTTAATCCGCTTGACCATCACGACCGGACATAAGGAAGTGATAGCCGAGGCTATATGAACCACTTCCCCGCCGGCACTCGGATGGTAATCTTGGGCATAGCATTTTATCAAATCACCTCATTCTTTGGGGCACACGTGAGGAACACAAATGCAAACAAGCCTGAATGGTCCCCAGGACTATATACAACTGAAAACTCACACCCCAGAAGTGACTCGAACCCATACTCCCACAACTGGTATGTACAGGGACGCCTTAATCCGCTTGACCATCACGACCGGACATAAGGAAGTGATAGCCGAGACTATATGAACCACTTCCCCGCCGGCACTCGGATGGTAATCTTGGGCATAGCATTTTATCAAATCACCTCATTCTTTGGGGCACACGTGAGGAACACAAATGCAAACAAGCCTGAATGGTCCCCAGGACTATATACAACTGAAAACTCACACCCCAGAAGTGACTCGAACCCATACTCCCACAACTGGTATGTACAGGGACGCCTTAATCCGCTTGACCATCACGACCGGACATAAGGAAGTGATAGCCGAGGCTATATGAACCACTTCCCCGCCGGCACTCGGATGGTAATCTTGGGCATAGCATTTTATCAAATCACCTCATTCTTTGGGGCACACGTGAGGAACACAAATGCAAACAAGCCTGAATGGTCCCCAGGACTATATACAACTGAAAACTCACACCCCAGAAGTGACTCGAACCCATACTCCCACAACTGGTATGTACAGGGACGCCTTAATCCGCTTGACCATCACGACCGGACATAAGGAAGTGATAGCCGAGGCTATATGAACCACTTCCCCGCCGGCACTCGGATGGTAATCTTGGGCATAGCATTTTATCAAATCACCTCATTCTTTGGGGCACACGTGAGGAACACAAATGCAAACAAGCCTGAATGGTCCCCAGGACTATATACAACTGAAAACTCACACCCCAGAAGTGACTCGAACCCATACTCCCACAACTGGTATGTACAGGGACGCCTTAATCCGCTTGACCATCACGACCGGACATAAGGAAGTGATAGCCGAGGCTATATGAACCACTTCCCCGCCGGCACTCGGATGGTAATCTTGGGCATAGCATTTTATCAAATCACCTCATTCTTTGGGGCACACGTGAGGAACACAAATGCAAACAAGCCTGAATGGTCCCCAGGACTATATACAACTGAAAACTCACACCCCAGAAGTGACTCGAACCCATACTCCCACAACTGGTATGTACAGGGACGCCTTAATCCGCTTGACCATCACGACCGGACATAAGGAAGTGATAGCCGAGGCTATATGAACCACTTCCCCGCCGGCACTCGGATGGTAATCTTGGGCATAGCATTTTATCAAATCACCTCATTCTTTGGGGCACACGTGAGGAACACAAATGCAAACAAGCCTGAATGGTCCCCAGGACTATATACAACTGAAAACTCACACCCCAGAAGTGACTCGAACCCATACTCCCACAACTGGTATGTACAGGGACGCCTTAATCCGCTTGACCATCACGACCGGACATAAGGAAGTGATAGCCGAGGCTATATGAACCACTTCCCCGCCGGCACTCGGATGGTAATCTTGGGCATAGCATTTTATCAAATCACCTCATTCTTTGGGGCACACGTGAGGAACACAAATGCAAACAAGCCTGAATGGTCCCCAGGACTATATACAACTGAAAACTCACACCCCAGAAGTGACTCGAACCCATACTCCCACAACTGGTATGTACAGGGACGCCTTAATCCGCTTGACCATCACGACCGGACATAAGGAAGTGATAGCCGAGGCTATATGAACCACTTCCCCGCCGGCACTCGGATGGTAATCTTGGGCATAGCATTTTATCAAATCACCTCATTCTTTGGGGCACACGTGAGGAACACAAATGCAAACAAGCCTGAATGGTCCCCAGGACTATATACAACTGAAAACTCACACCCCAGAAGTGACTCGAACCCATACTCCCACAACTGGTATGTACAGGGACGCCTTAATCCGCTTGACCATCACGACCGGACATAAGGAAGTGATAGCCGAGGCTATATGAACCACTTCCCCGCCGGCACTCGGATGGTAATCTTGGGCATAGCATTTTATCAAATCACCTCATTCTTTGGGGCACACGTGAGGAACACAAATGCAAACAAGCCTGAATGGTCCCCAGGACTATATACAACTGAAAACTCACACCCCAGAAGTGACTCGAACCCATACTCCCACAACTGGTATGTACAGGGACGCCTTAATCCGCTTGACCATCACGACCGGACATAAGGAAGTGATAGCCGAGGCTATATGAACCACTTCCCCGCCGGCACTCGGATGGTAATCTTGGGCATAGCATTTTATCAAATCACCTCATTCTTTGGGGCACACGTGAGGAACACAAATGCAAACAAGCCTGAATGGTCCCCAGGACTATATACAACTGAAAACTCACACCCCAGAAGTGACTCGAACCCATACTCCCACAACTGGTATGTACAGGGACGCCTTAATCCGCTTGACCATCACGACCGGACATAAGGAAGTGATAGCCGAGGCTATATGAACCACTTCCCCGCCGGCACTCGGATGGTAATCTTGGGCATAGCATTTTATCAAATCACCTCATTCTTTGGGGCACACGTGAGGAACACAAATGCAAACAAGCCTGAATGGTCCCCAGGACTATATACAACTGAAAACTCACACCCCAGAAGTGACTCGAACCCATACTCCCACAACTGGTATGTACAGGGACGCCTTAATCCGCTTGACCATCACGACCGGACATAAGGAAGTGATAGCCGAGGCTATATGAACCACTTCCCCGCCGGCACTCGGATGGTAATCTTGGGCATAGCATTTTATCAAATCACCTCATTCTTTGGGGCACACGTGAGGAACACAAATGCAAACAAGCCTGAATGGTCCCCAGGACTATATACAACTGAAAACTCACACGACCGGACCTTATGTCCGGTCGTGATGGTCAAGCGGATTAAGGCGTCCCTGTACATACCAGTTGTGGGAGTATGGGTTCGAGTCACTTCTGGGGTGTGAGTTTTCAGTTGTATATAGTCCTGGGGACCATTCAGGCTTGTTTGCATTTGTGTTCCTCACGTGTGCCCCAAAGAATGAGGTGATTTGATAAAATGCTATGCCCAAGATTACCATCCGAGTGCCGGCGGGGAAGTGGTTCATATAGCCTCGGCTATCACTTCCTTATGTCCGGTCGTGATGGTCAAGCGGATTAAGGCGTCCCTGTACATACCAGTTGTGGGAGTATGGGTTCGAGTCACTTCTGGGGTGTGAGTTTTCAGTTGTATATAGTCCTGGGGACCATTCAGGCTTGTTTGCATTTGTGTTCCTCACGTGTGCCCCAAAGAATGAGGTGATTTGATAAAATGCTATGCCCAAGATTACCATCCGAGTGCCGGCGGGGAAGTGGTTCATATAGCCTCGGCTATCACTTCCTTATGTCCGGTCGTGATGGTCAAGCGGATTAAGGCGTCCCTGTACATACCAGTTGTGGGAGTATGGGTTCGAGTCACTTCTGGGGTGTGAGTTTTCAGTTGTATATAGTCCTGGGGACCATTCAGGCTTGTTTGCATTTGTGTTCCTCACGTGTGCCCCAAAGAATGAGGTGATTTGATAAAATGCTATGCCCAAGATTACCATCCGAGTGCCGGCGGGGAAGTGGTTCATATAGCCTCGGCTATCACTTCCTTATGTCCGGTCGTGATGGTCAAGCGGATTAAGGCGTCCCTGTACATACCAGTTGTGGGAGTATGGGTTCGAGTCACTTCTGGGGTGTGAGTTTTCAGTTGTATATAGTCCTGGGGACCATTCAGGCTTGTTTGCATTTGTGTTCCTCACGTGTGCCCCAAAGAATGAGGTGATTTGATAAAATGCTATGCCCAAGATTACCATCCGAGTGCCGGCGGGGAAGTGGTTCATATAGCCTCGGCTATCACTTCCTTATGTCCGGTCGTGATGGTCAAGCGGATTAAGGCGTCCCTGTACATACCAGTTGTGGGAGTATGGGTTCGAGTCACTTCTGGGGTGTGAGTTTTCAGTTGTATATAGTCCTGGGGACCATTCAGGCTTGTTTGCATTTGTGTTCCTCACGTGTGCCCCAAAGAATGAGGTGATTTGATAAAATGCTATGCCCAAGATTACCATCCGAGTGCCGGCGGGGAAGTGGTTCATATAGCCTCGGCTATCACTTCCTTATGTCCGGTCGTGATGGTCA